>NC_086323.1:189048201-189185701 GCF_036172605.1 Pelobates fuscus
AATTTGGTGGGCAAGCCATACTTCCGCAAGACTGACCACAGATAGCGGTGATCAACTCGATCAAAAGCCTTCGACTGATCAAGCGCCAGCAGGTAGAACCCCCCATCCCCAGCCCTGCACTGCTCGAGAGCTTCCCTGACCTCGGAAACGGCATCGAAGACAGTTCGTCCCTCAAGAGCACAGTACTGCGAGGTGGAGAGAATCTGCCCCGCCAGGCCCTGTAATCGCTTCATCAAAATCCTCGCCAAGACCTTCCTGTCGACATTGAGGAGGGATATGGGGCGCCAGTTCCCCACATCCGCAGTGTCGACAACGTTCGGCTTGGTCAGCAAAATCAAAGCAGAAGACCTCATCGAGGCGGGCAATAATCCTTGAGCCAGGCTCTCATTAAACACCTCCGTCAGATGAGGGGCCAAGAGAGCGCAGAACTGCTGGTAAAATTCAGCCGTCAGGCCATCAGGACCTGGCGACTTACTTTTGTTCTGCTGCATGATGCTCTCTGTGACCTCTTCTATGGTGATATCACCGACCAAGTCATCCAGAGGGTAATCGCTACTCCCAGGGAGTGTGATCCCGCTCAAGAAGTCATCTACCCTGCTGTTCCCGCGGGACGATCCCCCGTCGGTACACTGCGGTCTGTCCTTTCCGAGGAGTCTCATATAGTAGTCGCGGACCACCTTCAGGATCCCGCGAGGAGATTCCTCGAGGATCCCGTCAGTGTTCCGCAAACTAGCGATGGTCTTGGTACCTTCCTTCCTCTTGCAACTAAGAAAAGGATCAGGCGAGTGGTAAGCCCCATGATCCCTCTCCTTCACAAGAGAGGCGTACCTGTCGTACTGGAAACTCTTCATCAGGGACTTTACCGCTACAATGTCCTCGGGGTCACCTCCCTGCGAGATCAGGATATCCAACCTCGAGAGCAGGCTCAGGTACACCTTATACCTGGAGGACTGCATGTTCTGGGCGAGATTGCGAAAGAGCTTTTGAGTTCTCGCTTTCACCATGTCCCACCACTCGGACTTCAGCTGACCGAAGTCTGCCAAGGTCACCTGGTCGTGGAAGAACCTCTCAAAGGCCTGCTGAACCCTCGGTTCCACCAGGAGGTCTGAATTGAGCCGCCATATCCCTCTCCCTTTGGATGGGGTGTTGCGGACATTCAACTCACAAGACAAAATGTGATGATCGGAGAACTCCACCGGTGTAAGCACAGGTGCCGTCACCGGGAAATCCTCCTTAAAGAAAAACCTATCTATCCTACTCTCACTATTGCCTCGCTTATAGGTGAACCCACCCGTGGGATTGGGAGCGTGATGAAGGAACGCATCTACCAATCCAGCCTGTCTAACCATTCTAGCTAGAAAAATGGAATCATATCCAAGCCTCTGAGTGGCGCCTCTCCTGTCCTGAGGCCTAATGATGGTGTTAAAATCACCGCCAAACAGGATTTGCTTGGACGTATACAGGTAAGGCTCTATCTCGCTAAACAGGCACTTCCTCTCCCACTTGGTTTGGGGGCCGTAGATGTTAATTATACGGAGAGGTTGCCTGCCCAGCGACACATCTAAAACCACACAGCGTCCTTTTTGCAGCTCGATGATCCTGGTGATGCTGGCATCAACCTCCTTGAACAGGATGGCGATCCCCCCATAGCTCTCTGTGGCTAGGGAGAAGTAGGAGGGCCCCCATCTCCAGTCCCGCTTTGCAGCGTGCAGGGCCGCCAAGGTTTGCAGCCGGGTCTCCTGCACCAGGATGATATTGTGCGGAGCCCGGCTGAGATGGTCGAAAACCAAGAAGCGGGCCCTGCTGGACTTTACGCTGTTTACATTCACCGTAGCCACAGAGAGTATAGGAAGAGTCGCCATAGGAGTCATCGCGAGCTCAAGGAGACTTTCCCTTCTTCCTGCTCACCCCCTCCTCCCTGTCCGAGCCGTACCTCTTTATGGAGACGCCTGGACAGAGGGGTCCATCGTCCCCCAGAGGCACCTCCTCACCTATCTCGACCCCTATCCCCGCGTCGGAGAGGTCCGCCATCTCCCCCTCCAGCTCCTCGTCGCCCCAGCTGGGAGCCAGTGCCTCAAACCGGTTGGAAAGAGACACTGGGGGCTCCTTCGGAGCCGGGGAGGAGACGGTTTTCCCCGCCTTGCCACCCTTTGTCACAGTCCCCTTTTTGGGGGGCTGCTTCGCAGGGGGCTCGGCAGTCCTCCGAGACGAGGAGGGGGCCGAGATTCCCGGACAGGAAGAGGGGGTACTAACTACAGTAGTGGGGGAAGGGGCAACCTGGGGACCTGACGTAACCTGGGGAGGAAGGGGGTTATTTACAACTGGAAGGGGACCAGGGGACCCAGGGACAACACCCGTGCTGGACGTGCTCAATTGTACCAACTCTAAGTGACGGAGTGAGCTGATCGCCACCGGGTTCGCCACAGGTGGAAACATTGCGACCGGGGGAGGAGTGGGCCGCTGTTGGTGGCCAGAGACAGAGGTGTGGGGGACGGAGGCACCAGATGTTCCGGCAACCACCCCTAGCCCAGCAGGTCCCTCGCCCATCTCGAGAGGTTCCCCCCTCCAGATGTCGTCGAGGTTGTGCTCAGCCTCGGGGCAGTTGCGGTAAGGATGCCCCATCCTCCCACACAGATTACACTTAATCTCCCTCTGGCAGGAGTCCCGAGTGTGCCCCAACTCACCACATATGGTGCATTTAAGGATCTGGCAGGCATTACTGAAATGCCTGTCAGACCCGCACCTGTGGCACCTCCGAGGCTGAGTAGGGTAGAAGCATGACACCCTCTCAGCCCCGATGAAGAAGGAGTTGGGGAGGTGTTGAGTCACACCCTGGATCTCCCTCAACAAGACGGGGACAGTCCACCCACCTGTCCATATCCCATCCTCATCCAAGATCTTAACTGGGGGGCTCTTTACTTCTCCATACCTCCTGATCCATACCAGGATGTCCGCTATGGGAATGGACTCGTTCCGCACCAGGATGGTTACCCTCTTAACCCCCTGGCGGGACACGGGAATAGCGGTAAACCCGGCGAACTTCGACCCCTGCTGAGAGCTGGCCGCCCCCCACCTCGCCCAGAAAAGGTCCAGGAGCTGCGATGTCATGAAGGAGACATCGAACTCCCGGGTTCCCGAGGCGTGGATAAGGGCGAACAGATCAGAGGGGGAGAACCCCATGTCCCTTAGACCGGCCACCAGCACCCTCCTGTCAGGCACCCGGGTCTCGCGCGCCCAGGCCAACCGTACCACGTTCCTCCTGCTCCCTGGAGGGGGGGCCAGAGGACGCATGGCCGTGCCAGCCGCAGACGCACGAGGGGGCCCGGATGCCCAAGCATTTGGGACACTGGGGCCAGCCGTCTGGGACACTGGGGCCCGGGTTACTCCACTGGTAGGATCAACCTGGGAGGCCCCGGTCGTGGCACCCTGAGTGGCAACCTGGGAGTGCCTAGGGACATACCCACGTGACCCCCCTGAACCTGAGGTGCTGGCACCCTGAGAGGGGGCACCAGCCACCGAACCATGAGAACCAACAGAAGAGGCGGCACCCCTAGCAGAGGTGCCACCAACCTTGACAATATTTACATTACCATTTTGGGCACCGGGAGCATTGGTGCCCATACCAACCATATTAACATTATGTACAGTATATACACGGGGACCATGGGGGGGAACACCAGAGGGAACAGCAAAAACAGGGGGGGGGGGAACAACCAAATGGGCAGAAGGGGCAGAAGGGGCAACAGCAGGGACAACAGCAGGGGCAACAGTAGGGGCAGCGACAAATAAGGGGGCAACATTAGTGGGGACATTTGACACAACTCTAGACATAACCTGGGAGGTCACCTGACCGCGGCCATAGAAACGCCGATCCACGGCCTCCCAATCATTGGGCTCGGACACATACCCAAATCTCCCACTCCCACCACTCCCAGCCGACCCCGAGCAGCCAGCAGAGCCCGAGGCAGAGCTAAGGATAGCCCCGCCGTCAGACCCACGCCGGCCGCTGGATGGCCGAGGGTGATGGGATTCCGGCGCGCGCCCGGCACCCCCGGGACCCGCGCCGCGCGCACCCGCAGCACCCGCGCCGCGCGCGCCCGCGTCCGCCACGGGACCCGCGGCACAGGCGACCACGGCGCCCGCAGCACAGGCACCAGGGACACCAGCGCCCGCCGGGGAGATGAGGGGAACCGACACAGGGGCAGACATAGGCACGGACACTTCACACACACGAACAGGCTCATTCATATCCACATCAGACACGGACAAACCAACAGACTGGGCGACATTCATACCAGGGGAGTCAGAGGGAGGGTTAGGAGGGAGGGAGGGAAGGGGATCAGAGGCAAGGAAAGCCCCCTCCATGGGAACGCTGGTGCAAGGTGGTACAGCACCAGCGGGGTCTGTCTCCCCATTCCCATGGAGGGCGGTGGGGAGCCCAGAGGGGCCGACAGGGGAAGGGTGGACAGACCCCAGGGCATCCCCCGAGGTCTGTAAGATGGGAAATTCCTCGTCGGAGTACACGTACCCCGACGAGCACTCACCCCCTCCTGCCGACTCTCCAGACTCCCGAGCAGCCACTTCCGGTCCGCGGGACTCGATGTTCTTTTTCCTCCTCCGTCTCCTAGCCTTTTTCGAGGTACCGGACTCCTCCATTGCCTCCACATCAGCCATATCGAAGGCCAGCAGGGTCTCCTTGATGGGAGCCGCAACCGGACCCTGCTGGACCTCCAGCCGCCAAGTTGCCCGAGACGGATCCTCAGCCCAATCACCCTCAGGCAATCCGGCGGCCATTTTGGATGGCGTTTTCGCGGTCTTTCCTTTCCGACCACGGGAACCGGAGTTTCTCCCCTCTGGTGAGGAAGCCCGGTCCCCTCCAGAGTCGGAACCGGACCCCCCACCATCGGAGAGGTCCCTCCGGTCCCCCAGCGACTCCTGACGGCGGGCACGGGCTTTCGCCCGCTGTCTTCTCTGTAGCTCCTCCTGGACCTGCCGGATCTCCGTCTCGAGACCCGGCAGCTTGGCAGACAAACTTTCCTCTTGTGATTTCTTTGAGGCAATCTTCGCCCGCAGGGGGGCCCTCTTATTATTAGAGCTGTGGCTGCTCTGGTATCGCAGTTCTCTAAGCTCACTCTGCACGCCCTCCAGCTTGCGGGTAGCGGCAGAGTGAGCCTCTCTCAAGGTTTGTAACCGGGTCAGCAGCTTGGCGTCCGCGATGGGGGTTGAGCCCCCACCACTGCCATGCGGGTTAACCCCCGCAGCTCCGGCCACCACCACCGTAGCGAAGGAGAGACCGGAGACTGCAGGGGCCTCCCCTACTGCTCGCTGGGCACCCTCCACGGGTGCCAGAACGGTGTCACTGGTCAGGGACCCGTCCACCGGGTCCTGGGGGGGAGGGGGGCGTTCAAGGAATTGAAGCCCCTCGGCCACCCGTTCCTGGCACAACCCAATGACACCCTTTAGCTGGGTGACATGGGTGCGCAGGATACCGGGCGAACCGTGGGGTATCCCTACCCCCCTCCTCCACTCCCCATACCTCCTGGACAGAACCTCTTCACGGACCAGCAGGTCCTCGACGTCCTTGCGGACGGCCCGAGCCAGGGCCTGGTACTCGGTCCATCCTAGCACAACATCCGGAGCCGGCAGCTCCACGCTCCGGAAAACTCTCTCCTCCTCGGTCCGGAGCCAGTCCTCCCAACCCCGGACCGCAGGGGAGGGAGAGCTCGCAGCCATCCCTGGCTGCAGGCTGCAGACCAGGGAGGGAAACAGGGGGGGGAAAACAGGAAAGCTCAATCCGAGAAAGGGTAACCAAAAACGGATCCGAAACAGCTAACCAACACCTCCACGCCCTGGCTAACTTGGAAAGTCCATAAACAAAGCAAATACAAAACAGAACAGCATGAGCAAAATAAATAACACCCAACCGGGACAATACAAACACACAACCAAAAAGAAAAACAGCCATAAAGGCTGTGCACCAGCCCAGGAGATGCCTCCCCCCCGAGATGCCCAAGCCCCAGAGATGCGCAGCCCCCGAGACATCACATCCCGGAGAACCGCACACCCCAGAGGCCCAGACACCCCGCGAGGAAGACACCCCCCAACACAAAATACCATCTTGGCCGTAAAGGCCTAGGAGATGCCCATCCCCGGGACGCCCAAACCCCCGAGATGCCCAGTCCCCCGGCCCGCGCAGCCCCCGGAGACGCGAAGCCCCCAAGACTCCACGCCCCAGAGGCTCGCACGTCCCCGAGGACCGCACGAACCAGAGGCCCAGACACCCCAGAAGTCCAGACGCCCCGAGGGCAGACACCCCCCAACTGAAACGAAAACTGCAGAAGGCGTCCACCCCCGAGACGCCCGAGCCCCCGAAGCGCGCAGACCCCCGAGACGCGCACGTCCCAGAGGCCCGCACACCCCGGAGGCCCCGACGCCCCGAGGGCAGACACCCCCCCCCCCCCCCAGGAGGCGCCCATCCCCGAAGCGCACAGCCCCCCGAGGCGCGCGGCCCCCCGAGACTCGAACGTCCCGGAGGCCCCCGCACCCCGCAGGCCCGCGCGCCCCGGAGGCAGACAACCCCCCTTTAAGGAACACACGCCCCGGAGACACACCCGCCCGAGGAGCACACGCACCCCAGAGGCGTCCACCCCCCGGACACGCACACCCCAGAGGCTCACACCCCCCAAGGCACGCGCGCCCAGAAGGCTTTCGCCCCAGGGAGGCGCACCCACCAGGGACAGGCGCACCCCCGGGGACATGCATCCCAGGAGGGGGGGGTTACATGAAACACTGAACAGGACGCAGGACAAGCACAGGACACGATACAGATAGGGAGAGCCCAACGATTGGGCCCTGCCCGCAGCCAGGTGACCCCTGTAAATAATAAAAAAACAAGAAATAAATAAATCAAAAAGACAAACATGGGGGTCACACATACCATCAACATACCAGCACTTTTCCAATTTCCCACCACCCACCAAAACCCAACAAAACCCACCACCCCAAGGGTTAGTCCATCCCCTCGTCCGTAGCACCCACCCACACTCAAATACCAAACCCACCACCTCAGGGGTTCGTCCATCCCCCCGTCCATCAAATGAATAACCAAAACCCGCCACCCACCACCCCACCACCTCAGGGGTTCGTCCATCCCCCCGTCCATGATCACCCCACACCCCCACCACCCCCCAAGAAACCCACCACCCCAAAGGAGTCCATCCCTCCGTCCATAATTCAAAACCACCCACCACCCAACAATAATCAAGGTATCAGAAATTAAAGTAAACCAGTAACGGAATAGCAATCAAATACATTATATACAAGAAAAACCCTAAACCAACAATACTGTACAAAACACCAAACCCTATAAACTCCCTACAGGAAGAAGGTACTCACCTTGTTATATGTGGTAGCCTTCCATTAAAATCAAAAATCCGACCAAAAATCTAACGGGAAAGTGAAGGACAGTTAACAGAAACCACCACCAAGACAAGGACCTGCCATGGACCGGCTCAAGGCGGGTGGACCTTGAAATTTCGCCACAGACGCTGCCAGATAGTAAGGTCCATGGAGGCCCTTTCCGCATGATAGATCCCACAAAGCGTTCTCCGAATGTCTGCCACCACCACCTGACAGGAAAGGTCTTTTCGCTGTAGGGATACCTGACACCGTGCCATCCACGTGAAGTACTTAACTACTGAACTAACTACATACAAAGTGCTCAAATTAAAAGTCCTCCCCCGTGAGTTGGACGTCCCGTACACCCACTCCGCGTAAGACCAGCGGGTGAGGCAGGGGATGCCCAAGGCGGCCGAGACCTCTTTGTAGACCCGCAGATTAAAGGGGCACTCGAGGAGAAAGTGGTCCATAGACTCCACTCTCCCGGAACATTCCACCCGGGGACAACCACGGTCCTCGATGTTCCTGTACTTCAAGTTCCCTCTAACATAAAGCCTACCGTGGAAGGAAAGGAACGCCAAGTCTCGGAATTTCTCCGGAAGGCGCCTGGAGTTGAGATTTTGCAACCCCGAGGCGAGAGTACTTGGCGGGCAGTCCCTCAAGGCCAGCTGAACGCCATAGTGGGTGGCCAGGACCCTACCCGCAAGAAGCCTCTTGGGAGAGTCCCGAATCTCATCCACCGTGACGCTCCACCGGCGCAAAGTCCCCACTCCCTCGGTGACCGAAGTCGGGAGGTAGTGAGAATGCCTGACTCGCATGCTCTTCACTCTCCCGCCGTGGAACCAGTCCACCAGGAAAGGCGCAACCCACTCCCTGAAAGTACATACCCAGCCAGGCGGCTCGTCCTTCAGGAGAGCCCCGAAATTCCTTTTCAGGAAGGTGATGGTGAAAAAGACGATGGGGTTGACCATGGCCAAACCCCCGTCCTTCCTGGCCAGGTACGTGACCTCCCTCTTGATGAGGTTCAGCCTGTTCCCCCACAACATGCGGAAGAACAGCGCGAACACCCGAGCGTGGAGAGATCTCGGCAAGAGGAAGATGTTACTGACGTGGCCGAATACAGTCAGTACGTAGGTCTTAATCAGCCTCACCCGCTCTCTGTAGGTCAGCTTCCACCTATGGCTCTCCTCCACCTTGCGAGAAGCAATGGCAAGCCGTTCGGACCAGTTCCTGAGAGCCATATCCCCTGGCCCGAACACTATTCCCAAGATCTTAATTTCGGGTTGGGCTGGCGGGAAGCCGTCCGGAAGGGGAAACTGGTCCCCCTCCTTCCCACACCAGAAAACTCCACTCTTGGCCCTGTTGACTTGGGACGTGGAAGCGGCAGAGTACGCCTGAATCATTTCGTCCACCACAGCGGACTCCTGAGTCTTGGAGACCACTATGGAGACGTCATCGGCGTAGGCGACCACCCGTAAGGGCCTCTCCGGAGCCCGGGCCACTCCTTGCAGCGCGCTCGCATCGATTGCCCTTATAAAGGGGTCGATGGCGAACACGTACAGGAGCGGGCTGAGGGGACAGCCCTGCCGGACCCCAGATCGGATCCCAAACGCCCTGCCTTTCCAACCGTTAACAAGAGCGAAGCTATCTGCCCCCCTGTACAGGGTAATAATCCAATTGATGAATTTGGTGGGCAAGCCATACTTCCGCAAGACTGACCACAGATAGCGGTGATCAACTCGATCAAAAGCCTTCGACTGATCAAGCGCCAGCAGGTAGAACCCCCCATCCCCAGCCCTGCACTGCTCGAGAGCTTCCCTGACCTCGGAAACGGCATCGAAGACAGTTCGTCCCTCAAGAGCACAGTACTGCGAGGTGGAGAGAATCTGCCCCGCCAGGCCCTGTAATCGCTTCATCAAAATCCTCGCCAAGACCTTCCTGTCGACATTGAGGAGGGATATGGGGCGCCAGTTCCCCACATCCGCAGTGTCGACAACGTTCGGCTTGGTCAGCAAAATCAAAGCAGAAGACCTCATCGAGGCGGGCAATAATCCTTGAGCCAGGCTCTCATTAAACACCTCCGTCAGATGAGGGGCCAAGAGAGCGCAGAACTGCTGGTAAAATTCAGCCGTCAGGCCATCAGGACCTGGCGACTTACTTTTGTTCTGCTGCATGATGCTCTCTGTGACCTCTTCTATGGTGATATCACCGACCAAGTCATCCAGAGGGTAATCGCTACTCCCAGGGAGTGTGATCCCGCTCAAGAAGTCATCTACCCTGCTGTTCCCGCGGGACGATCCCCCGTCGGTACACTGCGGTCTGTCCTTTCCGAGGAGTCTCATATAGTAGTCGCGGACCACCTTCAGGATCCCGCGAGGAGATTCCTCGAGGATCCCGTCAGTGTTCCGCAAACTAGCGATGGTCTTGGTACCTTCCTTCCTCTTGCAACTAAGAAAAGGATCAGGCGAGTGGTAAGCCCCATGATCCCTCTCCTTCACAAGAGAGGCGTACCTGTCGTACTGGAAACTCTTCATCAGGGACTTTACCGCTACAATGTCCTCGGGGTCACCTCCCTGCGAGATCAGGATATCCAACCTCGAGAGCAGGCTCAGGTACACCTTATACCTGGAGGACTGCATGTTCTGGGCGAGATTGCGAAAGAGCTTTTGAGTTCTCGCTTTCACCATGTCCCACCACTCGGACTTCAGCTGACCGAAGTCTGCCAAGGTCACCTGGTCGTGGAAGAACCTCTCAAAGGCCTGCTGAACCCTCGGTTCCACCAGGAGGTCTGAATTGAGCCGCCATATCCCTCTCCCTTTGGATGGGGTGTTGCGGACATTCAACTCACAAGACAAAATGTGATGATCGGAGAACTCCACCGGTGTAAGCACAGGTGCCGTCACCGGGAAATCCTCCTTAAAGAAAAACCTATCTATCCTACTCTCACTATTGCCTCGCTTATAGGTGAACCCACCCGTGGGATTGGGAGCGTGATGAAGGAACGCATCTACCAATCCAGCCTGTCTAACCATTCTAGCTAGAAAAATGGAATCATATCCAAGCCTCTGAGTGGCGCCTCTCCTGTCCTGAGGCCTAATGATGGTGTTAAAATCACCGCCAAACAGGATTTGCTTGGACGTATACAGGTAAGGCTCTATCTCGCTAAACAGGCACTTCCTCTCCCACTTGGTTTGGGGGCCGTAGATGTTAATTATACGGAGAGGTTGCCTGCCCAGCGACACATCTAAAACCACACAGCGTCCTTTTTGCAGCTCGATGATCCTGGTGATGCTGGCATCAACCTCCTTGAACAGGATGGCGATCCCCCCATAGCTCTCTGTGGCTAGGGAGAAGTAGGAGGGCCCCCATCTCCAGTCCCGCTTTGCAGCGTGCAGGGCCGCCAAGGTTTGCAGCCGGGTCTCCTGCACCAGGATGATATTGTGCGGAGCCCGGCTGAGATGGTCGAAAACCAAGAAGCGGGCCCTGCTGGACTTTACGCTGTTTACATTCACCGTAGCCACAGAGAGTATAGGAAGAGTCGCCATAGGAGTCATCGCGAGCTCAAGGAGACTTTCCCTTCTTCCTGCTCACCCCCTCCTCCCTGTCCGAGCCGTACCTCTTTATGGAGACGCCTGGACAGAGGGGTCCATCGTCCCCCAGAGGCACCTCCTCACCTATCTCGACCCCTATCCCCGCGTCGGAGAGGTCCGCCATCTCCCCCTCCAGCTCCTCGTCGCCCCAGCTGGGAGCCAGTGCCTCAAACCGGTTGGAAAGAGACACTGGGGGCTCCTTCGGAGCCGGGGAGGAGACGGTTTTCCCCGCCTTGCCACCCTTTGTCACAGTCCCCTTTTTGGGGGGCTGCTTCGCAGGGGGCTCGGCAGTCCTCCGAGACGAGGAGGGGGCCGAGATTCCCGGACAGGAAGAGGGGGTACTAACTACAGTAGTGGGGGAAGGGGCAACCTGGGGACCTGACGTAACCTGGGGAGGAAGGGGGTTATTTACAACTGGAAGGGGACCAGGGGACCCAGGGACAACACCCGTGCTGGACGTGCTCAATTGTACCAACTCTAAGTGACGGAGTGAGCTGATCGCCACCGGGTTCGCCACAGGTGGAAACATTGCGACCGGGGGAGGAGTGGGCCGCTGTTGGTGGCCAGAGACAGAGGTGTGGGGGACGGAGGCACCAGATGTTCCGGCAACCACCCCTAGCCCAGCAGGTCCCTCGCCCATCTCGAGAGGTTCCCCCCTCCAGATGTCGTCGAGGTTGTGCTCAGCCTCGGGGCAGTTGCGGTAAGGATGCCCCATCCTCCCACACAGATTACACTTAATCTCCCTCTGGCAGGAGTCCCGAGTGTGCCCCAACTCACCACATATGGTGCATTTAAGGATCTGGCAGGCATTACTGAAATGCCTGTCAGACCCGCACCTGTGGCACCTCCGAGGCTGAGTAGGGTAGAAGCATGACACCCTCTCAGCCCCGATGAAGAAGGAGTTGGGGAGGTGTTGAGTCACACCCTGGATCTCCCTCAACAAGACGGGGACAGTCCACCCACCTGTCCATATCCCATCCTCATCCAAGATCTTAACTGGGGGGCTCTTTACTTCTCCATACCTCCTGATCCATACCAGGATGTCCGCTATGGGAATGGACTCGTTCCGCACCAGGATGGTTACCCTCTTAACCCCCTGGCGGGACACGGGAATAGCGGTAAACCCGGCGAACTTCGACCCCTGCTGAGAGCTGGCCGCCCCCCACCTCGCCCAGAAAAGGTCCAGGAGCTGCGATGTCATGAAGGAGACATCGAACTCCCGGGTTCCCGAGGCGTGGATAAGGGCGAACAGATCAGAGGGGGAGAACCCCATGTCCCTTAGACCGGCCACCAGCACCCTCCTGTCAGGCACCCGGGTCTCGCGCGCCCAGGCCAACCGTACCACGTTCCTCCTGCTCCCTGGAGGGGGGGCCAGAGGACGCACGGCCGTGCCAGCCGCAGACGCACGAGGGGGCCCGGATGCCCAAGCATTTGGGACACTGGGGCCAGCCGTCTGGGACACTGGGGCCCGGGTTACTCCACTGGTAGGATCAACCTGGGAGGCCCCGGTCGTGGCACCCTGAGTGGCAACCTGGGAGTGCCTAGGGACATACCCACGTGACCCCCCTGAACCTGAGGTGCTGGCACCCTGAGAGGGGGCACCAGCCACCGAACCATGAGAACCAACAGAAGAGGCGGCACCCCTAGCAGAGGTGCCACCAACCTTGACAATATTTACATTACCATTTTGGGCACCGGGAGCATTGGTGCCCATACCAACCATATTAACATTATGTACAGTATATACACGGGGACCATGGGGGGGAACACCAGAGGGAACAGCAAAAACAGGGGGGGGGGGAACAACCAAATGGGCAGAAGGGGCAGAAGGGGCAACAGCAGGGACAACAGCAGGGGCAACAGTAGGGGCAGCGACAAATAAGGGGGCAACATTAGTGGGGACATTTGACACAACTCTAGACATAACCTGGGAGGTCACCTGACCGCGGCCATAGAAACGCCGATCCACGGCCTCCCAATCATTGGGCTCGGACACATACCCAAATCTCCCACTCCCACCACTCCCAGCCGACCCCGAGCAGCCAGCAGAGCCCGAGGCAGAGCTAAGGATAGCCCCGCCGTCAGACCCACGCCGGCCGCTGGATGGCCGAGGGTGATGGGATTCCGGCGCGCGCCCGGCACCCCCGGGACCCGCGCCGCGCGCACCCGCAGCACCCGCGCCGCGCGCGCCCGCGTCCGCCACGGGACCCGCGGCACAGGCGACCACGGCGCCCGCAGCACAGGCACCAGGGACACCAGCGCCCGCCGGGGAGATGAGGGGAACCGACACAGGGGCAGACATAGGCACGGACACTTCACACACACGAACAGGCTCATTCATATCCACATCAGACACGGACAAACCAACAGACTGGGCGACATTCATACCAGGGGAGTCAGAGGGAGGGTTAGGAGGGAGGGAGGGAAGGGGATCAGAGGCAAGGAAAGCCCCCTCCATGGGAACGCTGGTGCAAGGTGGTACAGCACCAGCGGGGTCTGTCTCCCCATTCCCATGGAGGGCGGTGGGGAGCCCAGAGGGGCCGACAGGGGAAGGGTGGACAGACCCCAGGGCATCCCCCGAGGTCTGTAAGATGGGAAATTCCTCGTCGGAGTACACGTACCCCGACGAGCACTCACCCCCTCCTGCCGACTCTCCAGACTCCCGAGCAGCCACTTCCGGTCCGCGGGACTCGATGTTCTTTTTCCTCCTCCGTCTCCTAGCCTTTTTCGAGGTACCGGACTCCTCCATTGCCTCCACATCAGCCATATCGAAGGCCAGCAGGGTCTCCTTGATGGGAGCCGCAACCGGACCCTGCTGGACCTCCAGCCGCCAAGTTGCCCGAGACGGATCCTCAGCCCAATCACCCTCAGGCAACCCGGCGGCCATTTTGGATGGCGTTTTCGCGGTCTTTCCTTTCCGACCACGGGAACCGGAGTTTCTCCCCTCTGGTGAGGAAGCCCGGTCCCCTCCAGAGTCGGAACCGGACCCCCCACCATCGGAGAGGTCCCTCCGGTCCCCCAGCGACTCCTGACGGCGGGCACGGGCTTTCGCCCGCTGTCTTCTCTGTAGCTCCTCCTGGACCTGCCGGATCTCCGTCTCGAGACCCGGCAGCTTGGCAGACAAACTTTCCTCTTGTGATTTCTTTGAGGCAATCTTCGCCCGCAGGGGGGCCCTCTTATTATTAGAGCTGTGGCTGCTCTGGTATCGCAGTTCTCTAAGCTCACTCTGCACGCCCTCCAGCTTGCGGGTAGCGGCAGAGTGAGCCTCTCTCAAGGTTTGTAACCGGGTCAGCAGCTTGGCGTCCGCGATGGGGGTTGAGCCCCCACCACTGCCATGCGGGTTAACCCCCGCAGCTCCGGCCACCACCACCGTAGCGAAGGAGAGACCGGAGACTGCAGGGGCCTCCCCTACTGCTCGCTGGGCACCCTCCACGGGTGCCAGAACGGTGTCACTGGTCAGGGACCCGTCCACCGGGTCCTGGGGGGGAGGGGGGCGTTCAAGGAATTGAAGCCCCTCGGCCACCCGTTCCTGGCACAACCCAATGACACCCTTTAGCTGGGTGACATGGGTGCGCAGGATACCGGGCGAACCGTGGGGTATCCCTACCCCCCTCCTCCACTCCCCATACCTCCTGGACAGAACCTCTTCACGGACCAGCAGGTCCTCGACGTCCTTGCGGACGGCCCGAGCCAGGGCCTGGTACTCGGTCCATCCTAGCACAACATCCGGAGCCGGCAGCTCCACGCTCCGGAAAACTCTCTCCTCCTCGGTCCGGAGCCAGTCCTCCCAACCCCGGACCGCAGGGGAGGGAGAGCTCGCAGCCATCCCTGGCTGCAGGCTGCAGACCAGGGAGGGAAACAGGGGGGGGAAAACAGGAAAGCTCAATCCGAGAAAGGGTAACCAAAAACGGATCCGAAACAGCTAACCAACACCTCCACGCCCTGGCTAACTTGGAAAGTCCATAAACAAAGCAAATACAAAACAGAACAGCATGAGCAAAATAAATAACACCCAACCGGGACAATACAAACACACAACCAAAAAGAAAAACAGCCATAAAGGCTGTGCACCAGCCCAGGAGATGCCTCCCCCCCGAGATGCCCAAGCCCCAGAGATGCGCAGCCCCCGAGACATCACATCCCGGAGAACCGCACACCCCAGAGGCCCAGACACCCTGCGAGGAAGACACCCCCCAACACAAAATACCATCTTGGCCGTAAAGGCCTAGGAGATGCCCATCCCCGGGACGCCCAAACCCCCGAGATGCCCAGTCCCCCGGCCCGCGCAGCCCCCGGAGACGCGAAGCCCCCAAGACTCCACGCCCCAGAGGCTCGCACGTCCCCGAGGACCGCACGAACCAGAGGCCCAGACACCCCAGAAGTCCAGACGC
This sequence comes from Pelobates fuscus, assembly GCF_036172605.1. Lineage (NCBI taxonomy): Eukaryota > Metazoa > Chordata > Amphibia > Anura > Pelobatidae > Pelobates > Pelobates fuscus. The sequence goes on from NC_086323.1 coordinate 189,063,581, forward strand.
CCCGAGGGCAGACACCCCCCAACTGAAACGAAAACTGCAGAAGGCGTCCACCCCCGAGACGCCCGAGCCCCCGAAGCGCGCAGACCCCCGAGACGCGCACGTCCCAGAGGCCCGCACACCCCGGAGGCCCCGACGCCCCGAGGGCAGACACCCCCCCCCCCCCCCCCAGGAGGCGCCCATCCCCGAAGCGCACAGCCCCCCGAGGCGCGCGGCCCCCCGAGACTCGAACGTCCCGGAGGCCCCCGCACCCCGCAGGCCCGCGCGCCCCGGAGGCAGACAACCCCCCTTTAAGGAACACACGCCCCGGAGACACACCCGTCCCCCAGAGGCACCTCCTCACCTATCTCGACCCCTATCCCCGCGTCGGAGAGGTCCGCCATCTCCCCCTCCAGCTCCTCGTCGCCCCAGCTGGGAGCCAGTGCCTCAAACCGGTTGGAAAGAGACACTGGGGGCTCCTTCGGAGCCGGGGAGGAGACGGTTTTCCCCGCCTTGCCACCCTTTGTCACAGTCCCCTTTTTGGGGGGCTGCTTCGCAGGGGGCTCGGCAGTCCTCCGAGACGAGGAGGGGGCCGAGATTCCCGGACAGGAAGAGGGGGTACTAACTACAGTAGTGGGGGAAGGGGCAACCTGGGGACCTGACGTAACCTGGGGAGGAAGGGGGTTATTTACAACTGGAAGGGGACCAGGGGACCCAGGGACAACACCCGTGCTGGACGTGCTCAATTGTACCAACTCTAAGTGACGGAGTGAGCTGATCGCCACCGGGTTCGCCACAGGTGGAAACATTGCGACCGGGGGAGGAGTGGGCCGCTGTTGGTGGCCAGAGACAGAGGTGTGGGGGACGGAGGCACCAGATGTTCCGGCAACCACCCCTAGCCCAGCAGGTCCCTCGCCCATCTCGAGAGGTTCCCCCCTCCAGATGTCGTCGAGGTTGTGCTCAGCCTCGGGGCAGTTGCGGTAAGGATGCCCCATCCTCCCACACAGATTACACTTAATCTCCCTCTGGCAGGAGTCCCGAGTGTGCCCCAACTCACCACATATGGTGCATTTAAGGATCTGGCAGGCATTACTGAAATGCCTGTCAGACCCGCACCTGTGGCACCTCCGAGGCTGAGTAGGGTAGAAGCATGACACCCTCTCAGCCCCGATGAAGAAGGAGTTGGGGAGGTGTTGAGTCACACCCTGGATCTCCCTCAACAAGACGGGGACAGTCCACCCACCTGTCCATATCCCATCCTCATCCAAGATCTTAACTGGGGGGCTCTTTACTTCTCCATACCTCCTGATCCATACCAGGATGTCCGCTATGGGAATGGACTCGTTCCGCACCAGGATGGTTACCCTCTTAACCCCCTGGCGGGACACGGGAATAGCGGTAAACCCGGCGAACTTCGACCCCTGCTGAGAGCTGGCCGCCCCCCACCTCGCCCAGAAAAGGTCCAGGAGCTGCGATGTCATGAAGGAGACATCGAACTCCCGGGTTCCCGAGGCGTGGATAAGGGCGAACAGATCAGAGGGGGAGAACCCCATGTCCCTTAGACCGGCCACCAGCACCCTCCTGTCAGGCACCCGGGTCTCGCGCGCCCAGGCCAACCGTACCACGTTCCTCCTGCTCCCTGGAGGGGGGGCCAGAGGACGCACGGCCGTGCCAGCCGCAGACGCACGAGGGGGCCCGGATGCCCAAGCATTTGGGACACTGGGGCCAGCCGTCTGGGACACTGGGGCCCGGGTTACTCCACTGGTAGGATCAACCTGGGAGGCCCCGGTCGTGGCACCCTGAGTGGCAACCTGGGAGTGCCTAGGGACATACCCACGTGACCCCCCTGAACCTGAGGTGCTGGCACCCTGAGAGGGGGCACCAGCCACCGAACCATGAGAACCAACAGAAGAGGCGGCACCCCTAGCAGAGGTGCCACCAACCTTGACAATATTTACATTACCATTTTGGGCACCGGGAGCATTGGTGCCCATACCAACCATATTAACATTATGTACAGTATATACACGGGGACCATGGGGGGGAACACCAGAGGGAACAGCAAAAACAGGGGGGGGGGGAACAACCAAATGGGCAGAAGGGGCAGAAGGGGCAACAGCAGGGACAACAGCAGGGGCAACAGTAGGGGCAGCGACAAATAAGGGGGCAACATTAGTGGGGACATTTGACACAACTCTAGACATAACCTGGGAGGTCACCTGACCGCGGCCATAGAAACGCCGATCCACGGCCTCCCAATCATTGGGCTCGGACACATACCCAAATCTCCCACTCCCACCACTCCCAGCCGACCCCGAGCAGCCAGCAGAGCCCGAGGCAGAGCTAAGGATAGCCCCGCCGTCAGACCCACGCCGGCCGCTGGATGGCCGAGGGTGATGGGATTCCGGCGCGCGCCCGGCACCCCCGGGACCCGCGCCGCGCGCACCCGCAGCACCCGCGCCGCGCGCGCCCGCGTCCGCCACGGGACCCGCGGCACAGGCGACCACGGCGCCCGCAGCACAGGCACCAGGGACACCAGCGCCCGCCGGGGAGATGAGGGGAACCGACACAGGGGCAGACATAGGCACGGACACTTCACACACACGAACAGGCTCATTCATATCCACATCAGACACGGACAAACCAACAGACTGGGCGACATTCATACCAGGGGAGTCAGAGGGAGGGTTAGGAGGGAGGGAGGGAAGGGGATCAGAGGCAAGGAAAGCCCCCTCCATGGGAACGCTGGTGCAAGGTGGTACAGCACCAGCGGGGTCTGTCTCCCCATTCCCATGGAGGGCGGTGGGGAGCCCAGAGGGGCCGACAGGGGAAGGGTGGACAGACCCCAGGGCATCCCCCGAGGTCTGTAAGATGGGAAATTCCTCGTCGGAGTACACGTACCCCGACGAGCACTCACCCCCTCCTGCCGACTCTCCAGACTCCCGAGCAGCCACTTCCGGTCCGCGGGACTCGATGTTCTTTTTCCTCCTCCGTCTCCTAGCCTTTTTCGAGGTACCGGACTCCTCCATTGCCTCCACATCAGCCATATCGAAGGCCAGCAGGGTCTCCTTGATGGGAGCCGCAACCGGACCCTGCTGGACCTCCAGCCGCCAAGTTGCCCGAGACGGATCCTCAGCCCAATCACCCTCAGGCAACCCGGCGGCCATTTTGGATGGCGTTTTCGCGGTCTTTCCTTTCCGACCACGGGAACCGGAGTTTCTCCCCTCTGGTGAGGAAGCCCGGTCCCCTCCAGAGTCGGAACCGGACCCCCCACCATCGGAGAGGTCCCTCCGGTCCCCCAGCGACTCCTGACGGCGGGCACGGGCTTTCGCCCGCTGTCTTCTCTGTAGCTCCTCCTGGACCTGCCGGATCTCCGTCTCGAGACCCGGCAGCTTGGCAGACAAACTTTCCTCTTGTGATTTCTTTGAGGCAATCTTCGCCCGCAGGGGGGCCCTCTTATTATTAGAGCTGTGGCTGCTCTGGTATCGCAGTTCTCTAAGCTCACTCTGCACGCCCTCCAGCTTGCGGGTAGCGGCAGAGTGAGCCTCTCTCAAGGTTTGTAACCGGGTCAGCAGCTTGGCGTCCGCGATGGGGGTTGAGCCCCCACCACTGCCATGCGGGTTAACCCCCGCAGCTCCGGCCACCACCACCGTAGCGAAGGAGAGACCGGAGACTGCAGGGGCCTCCCCTACTGCTCGCTGGGCACCCTCCACGGGTGCCAGAACGGTGTCACTGGTCAGGGACCCGTCCACCGGGTCCTGGGGGGGAGGGGGGCGTTCAAGGAATTGAAGCCCCTCGGCCACCCGTTCCTGGCACAACCCAATGACACCCTTTAGCTGGGTGACATGGGTGCGCAGGATACCGGGCGAACCGTGGGGTATCCCTACCCCCCTCCTCCACTCCCCATACCTCCTGGACAGAACCTCTTCACGGACCAGCAGGTCCTCGACGTCCTTGCGGACGGCCCGAGCCAGGGCCTGGTACTCGGTCCATCCTAGCACAACATCCGGAGCCGGCAGCTCCACGCTCCGGAAAACTCTCTCCTCCTCGGTCCGGAGCCAGTCCTCCCAACCCCGGACCGCAGGGGAGGGAGAGCTCGCAGCCATCCCTGGCTGCAGGCTGCAGACCAGGGAGGGAAACAGGGGGGGGGAAACAGGAAAGCTCAATCCGAGAAAGGGTAACCAAAAACGGATCCGAAACAGCTAACCAACACCTCCACGCCCTGGCTAACTTGGAAAGTCCATAAACAAAGCAAATACAAAACAGAACAGCATGAGCAAAATAAATAACACCCAACCGGGACAATACAAACACACAACCAAAAAGAAAAACAGCCATAAAGGCTGTGCACCAGCCCAGGAGATGCCTCCCCCCCGAGATGCCCAAGCCCCAGAGATGCGCAGCCCCCGAGACATCACATCCCGGAGAACCGCACACCCCAGAGGCCCAGACACCCTGCGAGGAAGACACCCCCCAACACAAAATACCATCTTGGCCGTAAAGGCCTAGGAGATGCCCATCCCCGGGACGCCCAAACCCCCGAGATGCCCAGTCCCCCGGCCCGCGCAGCCCCCGGAGACGCGAAGCCCCCAAGACTCCACGCCCCAGAGGCTCGCACGTCCCCGAGGACCGCACGAACCAGAGGCCCAGACACCCCAGAAGTCCAGACGCCCCGAGGGCAGACACCCCCCAACTGAAACGAAAACTGCAGAAGGCGTCCACCCCCGAGACGCCCGAGCCCCCGAAGCGCGCAGACCCCCGAGACGCGCACGTCCCAGAGGCCCGCACACCCCGGAGGCCCCGACGCCCCGAGGGCAGACACCCCCCCCCCCCCCCCCAGGAGGCGCCCATCCCCGAAGCGCACAGCCCCCCGAGGCGCGCGGCCCCCCGAGACTCGAACGTCCCGGAGGCCCCCGCACCCCGCAGGCCCGCGCGCCCCGGAGGCAGACAACCCCCCTTTAAGGAACACACGCCCCGGAGACACACCCGCCCGAGGAGCACACGCACCCCAGAGGCGTCCACCCCCCGGACACGCACACCCCAGAGGCTCACACCCCCCAAGGCACGCGCGCCCAGAAGGCTTTCGCCCCAGGGAGGCGCACCCACCAGGGACAGGCGCACCCCCGGGGACATGCATCCCAGGAGGGGGGGGTTACATGAAACACTGAACAGGACGCAGGACAAGCACAGGACACGATACAGATAGGGAGAGCCCAACGATTGGGCCCTGCCCGCAGCCAGGTGACCCCTGTAAATAATAAAAAAACAAGAAATAAATAAATCAAAAAGACAAACATGGGGGTCACACATACCATCAACATACCAGCACTTTTCCAATTTCCCACCACCCACCAAAACCCAACAAAACCCACCACCCCAAGGGTTAGTCCATCCCCTCGTCCGTAGCACCCACCCACACTCAAATACCAAACCCACCACCTCAGGGGTTCGTCCATCCCCCCGTCCATCAAATGAATAACCAAAACCCGCCACCCACCACCCCACCACCTCAGGGGTTCGTCCATCCCCCCGTCCATGATCACCCCACACCCCCACCACCCCCCAAGAAACCCACCACCCCAAAGGAGTCCATCCCTCCGTCCATAATTCAAAACCACCCACCACCCAACAATAATCAAGGTATCAGAAATTAAAGTAAACCAGTAACGGAATAGCAATCAAATACATTATATACAAGAAAAACCCTAAACCAACAATACTGTACAAAACACCAAACCCTATAAACTCCCTACAGGAAGAAGGTACTCACCTTGTTATATGTGGTAGCCTTCCATTAAAATCAAAAATCCGACCAAAAATCTAACGGGAAAGTGAAGGACAGTTAACAGAAACCACCACCAAGACAAGGACCTGCCATGGACCGGCTCAAGGCGGGTGGACCTTGAAATTTCGCCACAGACGCTGCCAGATAGTAAGGTCCATGGAGGCCCTTTCCGCATGATAGATCCCACAAAGCGTTCTCCGAATGTCTGCCACCACCACCTGACAGGAAAGGTCTTTTCGCTGTAGGGATACCTGACACCGTGCCATCCACGTGAAGTACTTAACTACTGAACTAACTACATACAAAGTGCTCAAATTAAAAGTCCTCCCCCGTGAGTTGGACGTCCCGTACACCCACTCCGCGTAAGACCAGCGGGTGAGGCAGGGGATGCCCAAGGCGGCCGAGACCTCTTTGTAGACCCGCAGATTAAAGGGGCACTCGAGGAGAAAGTGGTCCATAGACTCCACTCTCCCGGAACATTCCACCCGGGGACAACCACGGTCCTCGATGTTCCTGTACTTCAAGTTCCCTCTAACATAAAGCCTACCGTGGAAGGAAAGGAACGCCAAGTCTCGGAATTTCTCCGGAAGGCGCCTGGAGTTGAGATTTTGCAACCCCGAGGCGAGAGTACTTGGCGGGCAGTCCCTCAAGGCCAGCTGAACGCCATAGTGGGTGGCCAGGACCCTACCCGCAAGAAGCCTCTTGGGAGAGTCCCGAATCTCATCCACCGTGACGCTCCACCGGCGCAAAGTCCCCACTCCCTCGGTGACCGAAGTCGGGAGGTAGTGAGAATGCCTGACTCGCATGCTCTTCACTCTCCCGCCGTGGAACCAGTCCACCAGGAAAGGCGCAACCCACTCCCTGAAAGTACATACCCAGCCAGGCGGCTCGTCCTTCAGGAGAGCCCCGAAATTCCTTTTCAGGAAGGTGATGGTGAAAAAGACGATGGGGTTGACCATGGCCAAACCCCCGTCCTTCCTGGCCAGGTACGTGACCTCCCTCTTGATGAGGTTCAGCCTGTTCCCCCACAACATGCGGAAGAACAGCGCGAACACCCGAGCGTGGAGAGATCTCGGCAAGAGGAAGATGTTACTGACGTGGCCGAATACAGTCAGTACGTAGGTCTTAATCAGCCTCACCCGCTCTCTGTAGGTCAGCTTCCACCTATGGCTCTCCTCCACCTTGCGAGAAGCAATGGCAAGCCGTTCGGACCAGTTCCTGAGAGCCATATCCCCTGGCCCGAACACTATTCCCAAGATCTTAATTTCGGGTTGGGCTGGCGGGAAGCCGTCCGGAAGGGGAAACTGGTCCCCCTCCTTCCCACACCAGAAAACTCCACTCTTGGCCCTGTTGACTTGGGACGTGGAAGCGGCAGAGTACGCCTGAATCATTTCGTCCACCACAGCGGACTCCTGAGTCTTGGAGACCACTATGGAGACGTCATCGGCGTAGGCGACCACCCGTAAGGGCCTCTCCGGAGCCCGGGCCACTCCTTGCAGCGCGCTCGCATCGATTGCCCTTATAAAGGGGTCGATGGCGAACACGTACAGGAGCGGGCTGAGGGGACAGCCCTGCCGGACCCCAGATCGGATCCCAAACGCCCTGCCTTTCCAACCGTTAACAAGAGCGAAGCTATCTGCCCCCCTGTACAGGGTAATAATCCAATTGATGAATTTGGTGGGCAAGCCATACTTCCGCAAGACTGACCACAGATAGCGGTGATCAACTCGATCAAAAGCCTTCGACTGATCAAGCGCCAGCAGGTAGAACCCCCCATCCCCAGCCCTGCACTGCTCGAGAGCTTCCCTGACCTCGGAAACGGCATCGAAGACAGTTCGTCCCTCAAGAGCACAGTACTGCGAGGTGGAGAGAATCTGCCCCGCCAGGCCCTGTAATCGCTTCATCAAAATCCTCGCCAAGACCTTCCTGTCGACATTGAGGAGGGATATGGGGCGCCAGTTCCCCACATCCGCAGTGTCGACAACGTTCGGCTTGGTCAGCAAAATCAAAGCAGAAGACCTCATCGAGGCGGGCAATAATCCTTGAGCCAGGCTCTCATTAAACACCTCCGTCAGATGAGGGGCCAAGAGAGCGCAGAACTGCTGGTAAAATTCAGCCGTCAGGCCATCAGGACCTGGCGACTTACTTTTGTTCTGCTGCATGATGCTCTCTGTGACCTCTTCTATGGTGATATCACCGACCAAGTCATCCAGAGGGTAATCGCTACTCCCAGGGAGTGTGATCCCGCTCAAGAAGTCATCTACCCTGCTGTTCCCGCGGGACGATCCCCCGTCGGTACACTGCGGTCTGTCCTTTCCGAGGAGTCTCATATAGTAGTCGCGGACCACCTTCAGGATCCCGCGAGGAGATTCCTCGAGGATCCCGTCAGTGTTCCGCAAACTAGCGATGGTCTTGGTACCTTCCTTCCTCTTGCAACTAAGAAAAGGATCAGGCGAGTGGTAAGCCCCATGATCCCTCTCCTTCACAAGAGAGGCGTACCTGTCGTACTGGAAACTCTTCATCAGGGACTTTACCGCTACAATGTCCTCGGGGTCACCTCCCTGCGAGATCAGGATATCCAACCTCGAGAGCAGGCTCAGGTACACCTTATACCTGGAGGACTGCATGTTCTGGGCGAGATTGCGAAAGAGCTTTTGAGTTCTCGCTTTCACCATGTCCCACCACTCGGACTTCAGCTGACCGAAGTCTGCCAAGGTCACCTGGTCGTGGAAGAACCTCTCAAAGGCCTGCTGAACCCTCGGTTCCACCAGGAGGTCTGAATTGAGCCGCCATATCCCTCTCCCTTTGGATGGGGTGTTGCGGACATTCAACTCACAAGACAAAATGTGATGATCGGAGAACTCCACCGGTGTAAGCACAGGTGCCGTCACCGGGAAATCCTCCTTAAAGAAAAACCTATCTATCCTACTCTCACTATTGCCTCGCTTATAGGTGAACCCACCCGTGGGATTGGGAGCGTGATGAAGGAACGCATCTACCAATCCAGCCTGTCTAACCATTCTAGCTAGAAAAATGGAATCATATCCAAGCCTCTGAGTGGCGCCTCTCCTGTCCTGAGGCCTAATGATGGTGTTAAAATCACCGCCAAACAGGATTTGCTTGGACGTATACAGGTAAGGCTCTATCTCGCTAAACAGGCACTTCCTCTCCCACTTGGTTTGGGGGCCGTAGATGTTAATTATACGGAGAGGTTGCCTGCCCAGCGACACATCTAAAACCACACAGCGTCCTTTTTGCAGCTCGATGATCCTGGTGATGCTGGCATCAACCTCCTTGAACAGGATGGCGATCCCCCCATAGCTCTCTGTGGCTAGGGAGAAGTAGGAGGGCCCCCATCTCCAGTCCCGCTTTGCAGCGTGCAGGGCCGCCAAGGTTTGCAGCCGGGTCTCCTGCACCAGGATGATATTGTGCGGAGCCCGGCTGAGATGGTCGAAAACCAAGAAGCGGGCCCTGCTGGACTTTACGCTGTTTACATTCACCGTAGCCACAGAGAGTATAGGAAGAGTCGCCATAGGAGTCATCGCGAGCTCAAGGAGACTTTCCCTTCTTCCTGCTCACCCCCTCCTCCCTGTCCGAGCCGTACCTCTTTATGGAGACGCCTGGACAGAGGGGTCCATCGTCCCCCAGAGGCACCTCCTCACCTATCTCGACCCCTATCCCCGCGTCGGAGAGGTCCGCCATCTCCCCCTCCAGCTCCTCGTCGCCCCAGCTGGGAGCCAGTGCCTCAAACCGGTTGGAAAGAGACACTGGGGGCTCCTTCGGAGCCGGGGAGGAGACGGTTTTCCCCGCCTTGCCACCCTTTGTCACAGTCCCCTTTTTGGGGGGCTGCTTCGCAGGGGGCTCGGCAGTCCTCCGAGACGAGGAGGGGGCCGAGATTCCCGGACAGGAAGAGGGGGTACTAACTACAGTAGTGGGGGAAGGGGCAACCTGGGGACCTGACGTAACCTGGGGAGGAAGGGGGTTATTTACAACTGGAAGGGGACCAGGGGACCCAGGGACAACACCCGTGCTGGACGTGCTCAATTGTACCAACTCTAAGTGACGGAGTGAGCTGATCGCCACCGGGTTCGCCACAGGTGGAAACATTGCGACCGGGGGAGGAGTGGGCCGCTGTTGGTGGCCAGAGACAGAGGTGTGGGGGACGGAGGCACCAGATGTTCCGGCAACCACCCCTAGCCCAGCAGGTCCCTCGCCCATCTCGAGAGGTTCCCCCCTCCAGATGTCGTCGAGGTTGTGCTCAGCCTCGGGGCAGTTGCGGTAAGGATGCCCCATCCTCCCACACAGATTACACTTAATCTCCCTCTGGCAGGAGTCCCGAGTGTGCCCCAACTCACCACATATGGTGCATTTAAGGATCTGGCAGGCATTACTGAAATGCCTGTCAGACCCGCACCTGTGGCACCTCCGAGGCTGAGTAGGGTAGAAGCATGACACCCTCTCAGCCCCGATGAAGAAGGAGTTGGGGAGGTGTTGAGTCACACCCTGGATCTCCCTCAACAAGACGGGGACAGTCCACCCACCTGTCCATATCCCATCCTCATCCAAGATCTTAACTGGGGGGCTCTTTACTTCTCCATACCTCCTGATCCATACCAGGATGTCCGCTATGGGAATGGACTCGTTCCGCACCAGGATGGTTACCCTCTTAACCCCCTGGCGGGACACGGGAATAGCGGTAAACCCGGCGAACTTCGACCCCTGCTGAGAGCTGGCCGCCCCCCACCTCGCCCAGAAAAGGTCCAGGAGCTGCGATGTCATGAAGGAGACATCGAACTCCCGGGTTCCCGAGGCGTGGATAAGGGCGAACAGATCAGAGGGGGAGAACCCCATGTCCCTTAGACCGGCCACCAGCACCCTCCTGTCAGGCACCCGGGTCTCGCGCGCCCAGGCCAACCGTACCACGTTCCTCCTGCTCCCTGGAGGGGGGGCCAGAGGACGCACGGCCGTGCCAGCCGCAGACGCACGAGGGGGCCCGGATGCCCAAGCATTTGGGACACTGGGGCCAGCCGTCTGGGACACTGGGGCCCGGGTTACTCCACTGGTAGGATCAACCTGGGAGGCCCCGGTCGTGGCACCCTGAGTGGCAACCTGGGAGTGCCTAGGGACATACCCACGTGACCCCCCTGAACCTGAGGTGCTGGCACCCTGAGAGGGGGCACCAGCCACCGAACCATGAGAACCAACAGAAGAGGCGGCACCCCTAGCAGAGGTGCCACCAACCTTGACAATATTTACATTACCATTTTGGGCACCGGGAGCATTGGTGCCCATACCAACCATATTAACATTATGTACAGTATATACACGGGGACCATGGGGGGGAACACCAGAGGGAACAGCAAAAACAGGGGGGGGGGGAACAACCAAATGGGCAGAAGGGGCAGAAGGGGCAACAGCAGGGACAACAGCAGGGGCAACAGTAGGGGCAGCGACAAATAAGGGGGCAACATTAGTGGGGACATTTGACACAACTCTAGACATAACCTGGGAGGTCACCTGACCGCGGCCATAGAAACGCCGATCCACGGCCTCCCAATCATTGGGCTCGGACACATACCCAAATCTCCCACTCCCACCACTCCCAGCCGACCCCGAGCAGCCAGCAGAGCCCGAGGCAGAGCTAAGGATAGCCCCGCCGTCAGACCCACGCCGGCCGCTGGATGGCCGAGGGTGATGGGATTCCGGCGCGCGCCCGGCACCCCCGGGACCCGCGCCGCGCGCACCCGCAGCACCCGCGCCGCGCGCGCCCGCGTCCGCCACGGGACCCGCGGCACAGGCGACCACGGCGCCCGCAGCACAGGCACCAGGGACACCAGCGCCCGCCGGGGAGATGAGGGGAACCGACACAGGGGCAGACATAGGCACGGACACTTCACACACACGAACAGGCTCATTCATATCCACATCAGACACGGACAAACCAACAGACTGGGCGACATTCATACCAGGGGAGTCAGAGGGAGGGTTAGGAGGGAGGGAGGGAAGGGGATCAGAGGCAAGGAAAGCCCCCTCCATGGGAACGCTGGTGCAAGGTGGTACAGCACCAGCGGGGTCTGTCTCCCCATTCCCATGGAGGGCGGTGGGGAGCCCAGAGGGGCCGACAGGGGAAGGGTGGACAGACCCCAGGGCATCCCCCGAGGTCTGTAAGATGGGAAATTCCTCGTCGGAGTACACGTACCCCGACGAGCACTCACCCCCTCCTGCCGACTCTCCAGACTCCCGAGCAGCCACTTCCGGTCCGCGGGACTCGATGTTCTTTTTCCTCCTCCGTCTCCTAGCCTTTTTCGAGGTACCGGACTCCTCCATTGCCTCCACATCAGCCATATCGAAGGCCAGCAGGGTCTCCTTGATGGGAGCCGCAACCGGACCCTGCTGGACCTCCAGCCGCCAAGTTGCCCGAGACGGATCCTCAGCCCAATCACCCTCAGGCAATCCGGCGGCCATTTTGGATGGCGTTTTCGCGGTCTTTCCTTTCCGACCACGGGAACCGGAGTTTCTCCCCTCTGGTGAGGAAGCCCGGTCCCCTCCAGAGTCGGAACCGGACCCCCCACCATCGGAGAGGTCCCTCCGGTCCCCCAGCGACTCCTGACGGCGGGCACGGGCTTTCGCCCGCTGTCTTCTCTGTAGCTCCTCCTGGACCTGCCGGATCTCCGTCTCGAGACCCGGCAGCTTGGCAGACAAACTTTCCTCTTGTGATTTCTTTGAGGCAATCTTCGCCCGCAGGGGGGCCCTCTTATTATTAGAGCTGTGGCTGCTCTGGTATCGCAGTTCTCTAAGCTCACTCTGCACGCCCTCCAGCTTGCGGGTAGCGGCAGAGTGAGCCTCTCTCAAGGTTTGTAACCGGGTCAGCAGCTTGGCGTCCGCGATGGGGGTTGAGCCCCCACCACTGCCATGCGGGTTAACCCCCGCAGCTCCGGCCACCACCACCGTAGCGAAGGAGAGACCGGAGACTGCAGGGGCCTCCCCTACTGCTCGCTGGGCACCCTCCACGGGTGCCAGAACGGTGTCACTGGTCAGGGACCCGTCCACCGGGTCCTGGGGGGGAGGGGGGCGTTCAAGGAATTGAAGCCCCTCGGCCACCCGTTCCTGGCACAACCCAATGACACCCTTTAGCTGGGTGACATGGGTGCGCAGGATACCGGGCGAACCGTGGGGTATCCCTACCCCCCTCCTCCACTCCCCATACCTCCTGGACAGAACCTCTTCACGGACCAGCAGGTCCTCGACGTCCTTGCGGACGGCCCGAGCCAGGGCCTGGTACTCGGTCCATCCTAGCACAACATCCGGAGCCGGCAGCTCCACGCTCCGGAAAACTCTCTCCTCCTCGGTCCGGAGCCAGTCCTCCCAACCCCGGACCGCAGGGGAGGGAGAGCTCGCAGCCATCCCTGGCTGCAGGCTGCAGACCAGGGAGGGAAACAGGGGGGGGAAAACAGGAAAGCTCAATCCGAGAAAGGGTAACCAAAAACGGATCCGAAACAGCTAACCAACACCTCCACGCCCTGGCTAACTTGGAAAGTCCATAAACAAAGCAAATACAAAACAGAACAGCATGAGCAAAATAAATAACACCCAACCGGGACAATACAAACACACAACCAAAAAGAAAAACAGCCATAAAGGCTGTGCACCAGCCCAGGAGATGCCTCCCCCCCGAGATGCCCAAGCCCCAGAGATGCGCAGCCCCCGAGACATCACATCCCGGAGAACCGCACACCCCAGAGGCCCAGACACCCCGCGAGGAAGACACCCCCCAACACAAAATACCATCTTGGCCGTAAAGGCCTAGGAGATGCCCATCCCCGGGACGCCCAAACCCCCGAGATGCCCAGTCCCCCGGCCCGCGCAGCCCCCGGAGACGCGAAGCCCCCAAGACTCCACGCCCCAGAGGCTCGCACGTCCCCGAGGACCGCACGAACCAGAGGCCCAGACACCCCAGAAGTCCAGACGCCCCGAGGGCAGACACCCCCCAACTGAAACGAAAACTGCAGAAGGCGTCCACCCCCGAGACGCCCGAGCCCCCGAAGCGCGCAGACCCCCGAGACGCGCACGTCCCAGAGGCCCGCACACCCCGGAGGCCCCGACGCCCCGAGGGCAGACACCCCCCCCCCCCCCCCAGGAGGCGCCCATCCCCGAAGCGCACAGCCCCCCGAGGCGCGCGGCCCCCCGAGACTCGAACGTCCCGGAGGCCCCCGCACCCCGCAGGCCCGCGCGCCCCGGAGGCAGACAACCCCCCTTTAAGGAACACACGCCCCGGAGACACACCCGCCCGAGGAGCACACGCACCCCAGAGGCGTCCACCCCCCGGACACGCACACCCCAGAGGCTCACACCCCCCAAGGCACGCGCGCCCAGAAGGCTTTCGCCCCAGGGAGGCGCACCCACCAGGGACAGGCGCACCCCCGGGGACATGCATCCCAGGAGGGGGGGGTTACATGAAACACTGAACAGGACGCAGGACAAGCACAGGACACGATACAGATAGGGAGAGCCCAACGATTGGGCCCTGCCCGCAGCCAGGTGACCCCTGTAAATAATAAAAAAACAAGAAATAAATAAATCAAAAAGACAAACATGGGGGTCACACATACCATCAACATACCAGCACTTTTCCAATTTCCCACCACCCACCAAAACCCAACAAAACCCACCACCCCAAGGGTTAGTCCATCCCCTCGTCCGTAGCACCCACCCACACTCAAATACCAAACCCACCACCTCAGGGGTTCGTCCATCCCCCCGTCCATCAAATGAATAACCAAAACCCGCCACCCACCACCCCACCACCTCAGGGGTTCGTCCATCCCCCCGTCCATGATCACCCCACACCCCCACCACCCCCCAAGAAACCCACCACCCCAAAGGAGTCCATCCCTCCGTCCATAATTCAAAACCACCCACCACCCAACAATAATCAAGGTATCAGAAATTAAAGTAAACCAGTAACGGAATAGCAATCAAATACATTATATACAAGAAAAACCCTAAACCAACAATACTGTACAAAACACCAAACCCTATAAACTCCCTACAGGAAGAAGGTACTCACCTTGTTATATGTGGTAGCCTTCCATTAAAATCAAAAATCCGACCAAAAATCTAACGGGAAAGTGAAGGACAGTTAACAGAAACCACCACCAAGACAAGGACCTGCCATGGACCGGCTCAAGGCGGGTGGACCTTGAAATTTCGCCACAGACGCTGCCAGATAGTAAGGTCCATGGAGGCCCTTTCCGCATGATAGATCCCACAAAGCGTTCTCCGAATGTCTGCCACCACCACCTGACAGGAAAGGTCTTTTCGCTGTAGGGATACCTGACACCGTGCCATCCACGTGAAGTACTTAACTACTGAACTAACTACATACAAAGTGCTCAAATTAAAAGTCCTCCCCCGTGAGTTGGACGTCCCGTACACCCACTCCGCGTAAGACCAGCGGGTGAGGCAGGGGATGCCCAAGGCGGCCGAGACCTCTTTGTAGACCCGCAGATTAAAGGGGCACTCGAGGAGAAAGTGGTCCATAGACTCCACTCTCCCGGAACATTCCACCCGGGGACAACCACGGTCCTCGATGTTCCTGTACTTCAAGTTCCCTCTAACATAAAGCCTACCGTGGAAGGAAAGGAACGCCAAGTCTCGGAATTTCTCCGGAAGGCGCCTGGAGTTGAGATTTTGCAACCCCGAGGCGAGAGTACTTGGCGGGCAGTCCCTCAAGGCCAGCTGAACGCCATAGTGGGTGGCCAGGACCCTACCCGCAAGAAGCCTCTTGGGAGAGTCCCGAATCTCATCCACCGTGACGCTCCACCGGCGCAAAGTCCCCACTCCCTCGGTGACCGAAGTCGGGAGGTAGTGAGAATGCCTGACTCGCATGCTCTTCACTCTCCCGCCGTGGAACCAGTCCACCAGGAAAGGCGCAACCCACTCCCTGAAAGTACATACCCAGCCAGGCGGCTCGTCCTTCAGGAGAGCCCCGAAATTCCTTTTCAGGAAGGTGATGGTGAAAAAGACGATGGGGTTGACCATGGCCAAACCCCCGTCCTTCCTGGCCAGGTACGTGACCTCCCTCTTGATGAGGTTCAGCCTGTTCCCCCACAACATGCGGAAGAACAGCGCGAACACCCGAGCGTGGAGAGATCTCGGCAAGAGGAAGATGTTACTGACGTGGCCGAATACAGTCAGTACGTAGGTCTTAATCAGCCTCACCCGCTCTCTGTAGGTCAGCTTCCACCTATGGCTCTCCTCCACCTTGCGAGAAGCAATGGCAAGCCGTTCGGACCAGTTCCTGAGAGCCATATCCCCTGGCCCGAACACTATTCCCAAGATCTTAATTTCGGGTTGGGCTGGCGGGAAGCCGTCCGGAAGGGGAAACTGGTCCCCCTCCTTCCCACACCAGAAAACTCCACTCTTGGCCCTGTTGACTTGGGACGTGGAAGCGGCAGAGTACGCCTGAATCATTTCGTCCACCACAGCGGACTCCTGAGTCTTGGAGACCACTATGGAGACGTCATCGGCGTAGGCGACCACCCGTAAGGGCCTCTCCGGAGCCCGGGCCACTCCTTGCAGCGCGCTCGCATCGATTGCCCTTATAAAGGGGTCGATGGCGAACACGTACAGGAGCGGGCTGAGGGGACAGCCCTGCCGGACCCCAGATCGGATCCCAAACGCCCTGCCTTTCCAACCGTTAACAAGAGCGAAGCTATCTGCCCCCCTGTACAGGGTAATAATCCAATTGATGAATTTGGTGGGCAAGCCATACTTCCGCAAGACTGACCACAGATAGCGGTGATCAACTCGATCAAAAGCCTTCGACTGATCAAGCGCCAGCAGGTAGAACCCCCCATCCCCAGCCCTGCACTGCTCGAGAGCTTCCCTGACCTCGGAAACGGCATCGAAGACAGTTCGTCCCTCAAGAGCACAGTACTGCGAGGTGGAGAGAATCTGCCCCGCCAGGCCCTGTAATCGCTTCATCAAAATCCTCGCCAAGACCTTCCTGTCGACATTGAGGAGGGATATGGGGCGCCAGTTCCCCACATCCGCAGTGTCGACAACGTTCGGCTTGGTCAGCAAAATCAAAGCAGAAGACCTCATCGAGGCGGGCAATAATCCTTGAGCCAGGCTCTCATTAAACACCTCCGTCAGATGAGGGGCCAAGAGAGCGCAGAACTGCTGGTAAAATTCAGCCGTCAGGCCATCAGGACCTGGCGACTTACTTTTGTTCTGCTGCATGATGCTCTCTGTGACCTCTTCTATGGTGATATCACCGACCAAGTCATCCAGAGGGTAATCGCTACTCCCAGGGAGTGTGATCCCGCTCAAGAAGTCATCTACCCTGCTGTTCCCGCGGGACGATCCCCCGTCGGTACACTGCGGTCTGTCCTTTCCGAGGAGTCTCATATAGTAGTCGCGGACCACCTTCAGGATCCCGCGAGGAGATTCCTCGAGGATCCCGTCAGTGTTCCGCAAACTAGCGATGGTCTTGGTACCTTCCTTCCTCTTGCAACTAAGAAAAGGATCAGGCGAGTGGTAAGCCCCATGATCCCTCTCCTTCACAAGAGAGGCGTACCTGTCGTACTGGAAACTCTTCATCAGGGACTTTACCGCTACAATGTCCTCGGGGTCACCTCCCTGCGAGATCAGGATATCCAACCTCGAGAGCAGGCTCAGGTACACCTTATACCTGGAGGACTGCATGTTCTGGGCGAGATTGCGAAAGAGCTTTTGAGTTCTCGCTTTCACCATGTCCCACCACTCGGACTTCAGCTGACCGAAGTCTGCCAAGGTCACCTGGTCGTGGAAGAACCTCTCAAAGGCCTGCTGAACCCTCGGTTCCACCAGGAGGTCTGAATTGAGCCGCCATATCCCTCTCCCTTTGGATGGGGTGTTGCGGACATTCAACTCACAAGACAAAATGTGATGATCGGAGAACTCCACCGGTGTAAGCACAGGTGCCGTCACCGGGAAATCCTCCTTAAAGAAAAACCTATCTATCCTACTCTCACTATTGCCTCGCTTATAGGTGAACCCACCCGTGGGATTGGGAGCGTGATGAAGGAACGCATCTACCAATCCAGCCTGTCTAACCATTCTAGCTAGAAAAATGGAATCATATCCAAGCCTCTGAGTGGCGCCTCTCCTGTCCTGAGGCCTAATGATGGTGTTAAAATCACCGCCAAACAGGATTTGCTTGGACGTATACAGGTAAGGCTCTATCTCGCTAAACAGGCACTTCCTCTCCCACTTGGTTTGGGGGCCGTAGATGTTAATTATACGGAGAGGTTGCCTGCCCAGCGACACATCTAAAACCACACAGCGTCCTTTTTGCAGCTCGATGATCCTGGTGATGCTGGCATCAACCTCCTTGAACAGGATGGCGATCCCCCCATAGCTCTCTGTGGCTAGGGAGAAGTAGGAGGGCCCCCATCTCCAGTCCCGCTTTGCAGCGTGCAGGGCCGCCAAGGTTTGCAGCCGGGTCTCCTGCACCAGGATGATATTGTGCGGAGCCCGGCTGAGATGGTCGAAAACCAAGAAGCGGGCCCTGCTGGACTTTACGCTGTTTACATTCACCGTAGCCACAGAGAGTATAGGAAGAGTCGCCATAGGAGTCATCGCGAGCTCAAGGAGACTTTCCCTTCTTCCTGCTCACCCCCTCCTCCCTGTCCGAGCCGTACCTCTTTATGGAGACGCCTGGACAGAGGGGTCCATCGTCCCCCAGAGGCACCTCCTCACCTATCTCGACCCCTATCCCCGCGTCGGAGAGGTCCGCCATCTCCCCCTCCAGCTCCTCGTCGCCCCAGCTGGGAGCCAGTGCCTCAAACCGGTTGGAAAGAGACACTGGGGGCTCCTTCGGAGCCGGGGAGGAGACGGTTTTCCCCGCCTTGCCACCCTTTGTCACAGTCCCCTTTTTGGGGGGCTGCTTCGCAGGGGGCTCGGCAGTCCTCCGAGACGAGGAGGGGGCCGAGATTCCCGGACAGGAAGAGGGGGTACTAACTACAGTAGTGGGGGAAGGGGCAACCTGGGGACCTGACGTAACCTGGGGAGGAAGGGGGTTATTTACAACTGGAAGGGGACCAGGGGACCCAGGGACAACACCCGTGCTGGACGTGCTCAATTGTACCAACTCTAAGTGACGGAGTGAGCTGATCGCCACCGGGTTCGCCACAGGTGGAAACATTGCGACCGGGGGAGGAGTGGGCCGCTGTTGGTGGCCAGAGACAGAGGTGTGGGGGACGGAGGCACCAGATGTTCCGGCAACCACCCCTAGCCCAGCAGGTCCCTCGCCCATCTCGAGAGGTTCCCCCCTCCAGATGTCGTCGAGGTTGTGCTCAGCCTCGGGGCAGTTGCGGTAAGGATGCCCCATCCTCCCACACAGATTACACTTAATCTCCCTCTGGCAGGAGTCCCGAGTGTGCCCCAACTCACCACATATGGTGCATTTAAGGATCTGGCAGGCATTACTGAAATGCCTGTCAGACCCGCACCTGTGGCACCTCCGAGGCTGAGTAGGGTAGAAGCATGACACCCTCTCAGCCCCGATGAAGAAGGAGTTGGGGAGGTGTTGAGTCACACCCTGGATCTCCCTCAACAAGACGGGGACAGTCCACCCACCTGTCCATATCCCATCCTCATCCAAGATCTTAACTGGGGGGCTCTTTACTTCTCCATACCTCCTGATCCATACCAGGATGTCCGCTATGGGAATGGACTCGTTCCGCACCAGGATGGTTACCCTCTTAACCCCCTGGCGGGACACGGGAATAGCGGTAAACCCGGCGAACTTCGACCCCTGCTGAGAGCTGGCCGCCCCCCACCTCGCCCAGAAAAGGTCCAGGAGCTGCGATGTCATGAAGGAGACATCGAACTCCCGGGTTCCCGAGGCGTGGATAAGGGCGAACAGATCAGAGGGGGAGAACCCCATGTCCCTTAGACCGGCCACCAGCACCCTCCTGTCAGGCACCCGGGTCTCGCGCGCCCAGGCCAACCGTACCACGTTCCTCCTGCTCCCTGGAGGGGGGGCCAGAGGACGCACGGCCGTGCCAGCCGCAGACGCACGAGGGGGCCCGGATGCCCAAGCATTTGGGACACTGGGGCCAGCCGTCTGGGACACTGGGGCCCGGGTTACTCCACTGGTAGGATCAACCTGGGAGGCCCCGGTCGTGGCACCCTGAGTGGCAACCTGGGAGTGCCTAGGGACATACCCACGTGACCCCCCTGAACCTGAGGTGCTGGCACCCTGAGAGGGGGCACCAGCCACCGAACCATGAGAACCAACAGAAGAGGCGGCACCCCTAGCAGAGGTGCCACCAACCTTGACAATATTTACATTACCATTTTGGGCACCGGGAGCATTGGTGCCCATACCAACCATATTAACATTATGTACAGTATATACACGGGGACCATGGGGGGGAACACCAGAGGGAACAGCAAAAACGGGGGGGGGGGAACAACCAAATGGGCAGAAGGGGCAGAAGGGGCAACAGCAGGGACAACAGCAGGGGCAACAGTAGGGGCAGCGACAAATAAGGGGGCAACATTAGTGGGGACATTTGACACAACTCTAGACATAACCTGGGAGGTCACCTGACCGCGGCCATAGAAACGCCGATCCACGGCCTCCCAATCATTGGGCTCGGACACATACCCAAATCTCCCACTCCCACCACTCCCAGCCGACCCCGAGCAGCCAGCAGAGCCCGAGGCAGAGCTAAGGATAGCCCCGCCGTCAGACCCACGCCGGCCGCTGGATGGCCGAGGGTGATGGGATTCCGGCGCGCGCCCGGCACCCCCGGGACCCGCGCCGCGCGCACCCGCAGCACCCGCGCCGCGCGCGCCCGCGTCCGCCACGGGACCCGCGGCACAGGCGACCACGGCGCCCGCAGCACAGGCACCAGGGACACCAGCGCCCGCCGGGGAGATGAGGGGAACCGACACAGGGGCAGACATAGGCACGGACACTTCACACACACGAACAGGCTCATTCATATCCACATCAGACACGGACAAACCAACAGACTGGGCGACATTCATACCAGGGGAGTCAGAGGGAGGGTTAGGAGGGAGGGAGGGAAGGGGATCAGAGGCAAGGAAAGCCCCCTCCATGGGAACGCTGGTGCAAGGTGGTACAGCACCAGCGGGGTCTGTCTCCCCATTCCCATGGAGGGCGGTGGGGAGCCCAGAGGGGCCGACAGGGGAAGGGTGGACAGACCCCAGGGCATCCCCCGAGGTCTGTAAGATGGGAAATTCCTCGTCGGAGTACACGTACCCCGACAAGCACTCACCCCCTCCTGCCGACTCTCCAGACTCCCGAGCAGCCACTTCCGGTCCACGGGACTCGATGTTCTTTTTCCTCCTCCGTCTCCTAGCCTTTTTCGAGGTACCGGACTCCTCCATTGCCTCCACATCAGCCATATCGAAGGCCAGCAGGGTCTCCTTGATGGGAGCCGCAACCGGACCCTGCTGGACCTCCAGCCGCCAAGTTGCCCGAGACGGATCCTCAGCCCAATCACCCTCAGGCAACCCGGCGGCCATTTTGGATGGCGTTTTCGCGGTCTTTCCTTTCCGACCACGGGAACCGGAGTTTCTCCCCTCTGGTGAGGAAGCCCGGTCCCCTCCAGAGTCGGAACCGGACCCCCCACCATCGGAGAGGTCCCTCCGGTCCCCCAGCGACTCCTGACGGCGGGCACGGGCTTTCGCCCGCTGTCTTCTCTGTAGCTCCTCCTGGACCTGCCGGATCTCCGTCTCGAGACCCGGCAGCTTGGCAGACAAACTTTCCTCTTGTGATTTCTTTGAGGCAATCTTCGCCCGCAGGGGGGCCCTCTTATTATTAGAGCTGTGGCTGCTCTGGTATCGCAGTTCTCTAAGCTCACTCTGCACGCCCTCCAGCTTGCGGGTAGCGGCAGAGTGAGCCTCTCTCAAGGTTTGTAACCGGGTCAGCAGCTTGGCGTCCGCGATGGGGGTTGAGCCCCCACCACTGCCATGCGGGTTAACCCCCGCAGCTCCGGCCACCACCACCGTAGCGAAGGAGAGACCGGAGACTGCAGGGGCCTCCCCTACTGCTCGCTGGGCACCCTCCACGGGTGCCAGAACGGTGTCACTGGTCAGGGACCCGTCCACCGGGTCCTGGGGGGGAGGGGGGCGTTCAAGGAATTGAAGCCCCTCGGCCACCCGTTCCTGGCACAACCCAATGACACCCTTTAGCTGGGTGACATGGGTGCGCAGGATACCGGGCGAACCGTGGGGTATCCCTACCCCCCTCCTCCACTCCCCATACCTCCTGGACAGAACCTCTTCACGGACCAGCAGGTCCTCGACGTCCTTGCGGACGGCCCGAGCCAGGGCCTGGTACTCGGTCCATCCTAGCACAACATCCGGAGCCGGCAGCTCCACGCTCCGGAAAACTCTCTCCTCCTCGGTCCGGAGCCAGTCCTCCCAACCCCGGACCGCAGGGGAGGGAGAGCTCGCAGCCATCCCTGGCTGCAGGCTGCAGACCAGGGAGGGAAACAGGGGGGGGAAAACAGGAAAGCTCAATCCGAGAAAGGGTAACCAAAAACGGATCCGAAACAGCTAACCAACACCTCCACGCCCTGGCTAACTTGGAAAGTCCATAAACAAAGCAAATACAAAACAGAACAGCATGAGCAAAATAAATAACACCCAACCGGGACAATACAAACACACAACCAAAAAGAAAAACAGCCATAAAGGCTGTGCACCAGCCCAGGAGATGCCTCCCCCCCGAGATGCCCAAGCCCCAGAGATGCGCAGCCCCCGAGACATCACATCCCGGAGAACCGCACACCCCAGAGGCCCAGACACCCTGCGAGGAAGACACCCCCCAACACAAAATACCATCTTGGCCGTAAAGGCCTAGGAGATGCCCATCCCCGGGACGCCCAAACCCCCGAGATGCCCAGTCCCCCGGCCCGCGCAGCCCCCGGAGACGCGAAGCCCCCAAGACTCCACGCCCCAGAGGCTCGCACGTCCCCGAGGACCGCACGAACCAGAGGCCCAGACACCCCAGAAGTCCAGACGCCCCGAGGGCAGACACCCCCCAACTGAAACGAAAACTGCAGAAGGCGTCCACCCCCGAGACGCCCGAGCCCCCGAAGCGCGCAGACCCCCGAGACGCGCACGTCCCAGAGGCCCGCACACCCCGGAGGCCCCGACGCCCCGAGGGCAGACACCCCCCCCCCCCCCCAGGAGGCGCCCATCCCCGAAGCGCACAGCCCCCCGAGGCGCGCGGCCCCCCGAGACTCGAACGTCCCGGAGGCCCCCGCACCCCGCAGGCCCGCGCGCCCCGGAGGCAGACAACCCCCCTTTAAGGAACACACGCCCCGGAGACACACCCGTCCCCCAGAGGCACCTCCTCACCTATCTCGACCCCTATCCCCGCGTCGGAGAGGTCCGCCATCTCCCCCTCCAGCTCCTCGTCGCCCCAGCTGGGAGCCAGTGCCTCAAACCGGTTGGAAAGAGACACTGGGGGCTCCTTCGGAGCCGGGGAGGAGACGGTTTTCCCCGCCTTGCCACCCTTTGTCACAGTCCCCTTTTTGGGGGGCTGCTTCGCAGGGGGCTCGGCAGTCCTCCGAGACGAGGAGGGGGCCGAGATTCCCGGACAGGAAGAGGGGGTACTAACTACAGTAGTGGGGGAAGGGGCAACCTGGGGACCTGACGTAACCTGGGGAGGAAGGGGGTTATTTACAACTGGAAGGGGACCAGGGGACCCAGGGACAACACCCGTGCTGGACGTGCTCAATTGTACCAACTCTAAGTGACGGAGTGAGCTGATCGCCACCGGGTTCGCCACAGGTGGAAACATTGCGACCGGGGGAGGAGTGGGCCGCTGTTGGTGGCCAGAGACAGAGGTGTGGGGGACGGAGGCACCAGATGTTCCGGCAACCACCCCTAGCCCAGCAGGTCCCTCGCCCATCTCGAGAGGTTCCCCCCTCCAGATGTCGTCGAGGTTGTGCTCAGCCTCGGGGCAGTTGCGGTAAGGATGCCCCATCCTCCCACACAGATTACACTTAATCTCCCTCTGGCAGGAGTCCCGAGTGTGCCCCAACTCACCACATATGGTGCATTTAAGGATCTGGCAGGCATTACTGAAATGCCTGTCAGACCCGCACCTGTGGCACCTCCGAGGCTGAGTAGGGTAGAAGCATGACACCCTCTCAGCCCCGATGAAGAAGGAGTTGGGGAGGTGTTGAGTCACACCCTGGATCTCCCTCAACAAGACGGGGACAGTCCACCCACCTGTCCATATCCCATCCTCATCCAAGATCTTAACTGGGGGGCTCTTTACTTCTCCATACCTCCTGATCCATACCAGGATGTCCGCTATGGGAATGGACTCGTTCCGCACCAGGATGGTTACCCTCTTAACCCCCTGGCGGGACACGGGAATAGCGGTAAACCCGGCGAACTTCGACCCCTGCTGAGAGCTGGCCGCCCCCCACCTCGCCCAGAAAAGGTCCAGGAGCTGCGATGTCATGAAGGAGACATCGAACTCCCGGGTTCCCGAGGCGTGGATAAGGGCGAACAGATCAGAGGGGGAGAACCCCATGTCCCTTAGACCGGCCACCAGCACCCTCCTGTCAGGCACCCGGGTCTCGCGCGCCCAGGCCAACCGTACCACGTTCCTCCTGCTCCCTGGAGGGGGGGCCAGAGGACGCATGGCCGTGCCAGCCGCAGACGCACGAGGGGGCCCGGATGCCCAAGCATTTGGGACACTGGGGCCAGCCGTCTGGGACACTGGGGCCCGGGTTACTCCACTGGTAGGATCAACCTGGGAGGCCCCGGTCGTGGCACCCTGAGTGGCAACCTGGGAGTGCCTAGGGACATACCCACGTGACCCCCCTGAACCTGAGGTGCTGGCACCCTGAGAGGGGGCACCAGCCACCGAACCATGAGAACCAACAGAAGAGGCGGCACCCCTAGCAGAGGTGCCACCAACCTTGACAATATTTACATTACCATTTTGGGCACCGGGAGCATTGGTGCCCATACCAACCATATTAACATTATGTACAGTATATACACGGGGACCATGGGGGGGAACACCAGAGGGAACAGCAAAAACAGGGGGGGGGGGAACAACCAAATGGGCAGAAGGGGCAGAAGGGGCAACAGCAGGGACAACAGCAGGGGCAACAGTAGGGGCAGCGACAAATAAGGGGGCAACATTAGTGGGGACATTTGACACAACTCTAGACATAACCTGGGAGGTCACCTGACCGCGGCCATAGAAACGCCGATCCACGGCCTCCCAATCATTGGGCTCGGACACATACCCAAATCTCCCACTCCCACCACTCCCAGCCGACCCCGAGCAGCCAGCAGAGCCCGAGGCAGAGCTAAGGATAGCCCCGCCGTCAGACCCACGCCGGCCGCTGGATGGCCGAGGGTGATGGGATTCCGGCGCGCGCCCGGCACCCCCGGGACCCGCGCCGCGCGCACCCGCAGCACCCGCGCCGCGCGCGCCCGCGTCCGCCACGGGACCCGCGGCACAGGCGACCACGGCGCCCGCAGCACAGGCACCAGGGACACCAGCGCCCGCCGGGGAGATGAGGGGAACCGACACAGGGGCAGACATAGGCACGGACACTTCACACACACGAACAGGCTCATTCATATCCACATCAGACACGGACAAACCAACAGACTGGGCGACATTCATACCAGGGGAGTCAGAGGGAGGGTTAGGAGGGAGGGAGGGAAGGGGATCAGAGGCAAGGAAAGCCCCCTCCATGGGAACGCTGGTGCAAGGTGGTACAGCACCAGCGGGGTCTGTCTCCCCATTCCCATGGAGGGCGGTGGGGAGCCCAGAGGGGCCGACAGGGGAAGGGTGGACAGACCCCAGGGCATCCCCCAAGGTCTGTAAGATGGGAAATTCCTCGTCGGAGTACACGTACCCCGACGAGCACTCACCCCCTCCTGCCGACTCTCCAGACTCCCGAGCAGCCACTTCCGGTCCGCGGGACTCGATGTTCTTTTTCCTCCTCCGTCTCCTAGCCTTTTTCGAGGTACCGGACTCCTCCATTGCCTCCACATCAGCCATATCGAAGGCCAGCAGGGTCTCCTTGATGGGAGCCGCAACCGGACCCTGCTGGACCTCCAGCCGCCAAGTTGCCCGAGACGGATCCTCAGCCCAATCACCCTCAGGCAATCCGGCGGCCATTTTGGATGGCGTTTTCGCGGTCTTTCCTTTCCGACCACGGGAACCGGAGTTTCTCCCCTCTGGTGAGGAAGCCCGGTCCCCTCCAGAGTCGGAACCGGACCCCCCACCATCGGAGAGGTCCCTCCGGTCCCCCAGCGACTCCTGACGGCGGGCACGGGCTTTCGCCCGCTGTCTTCTCTGTAGCTCCTCCTGGACCTGCCGGATCTCCGTCTCGAGACCCGGCAGCTTGGCAGACAAACTTTCCTCTTGTGATTTCTTTGAGGCAATCTTCGCCCGCAGGGGGGCCCTCTTATTATTAGAGCTGTGGCTGCTCTGGTATCGCAGTTCTCTAAGCTCACTCTGCACGCCCTCCAGCTTGCGGGTAGCGGCAGAGTGAGCCTCTCTCAAGGTTTGTAACCGGGTCAGCAGCTTGGCGTCCGCGATGGGGGTTGAGCCCCCACCACTGCCATGCGGGTTAACCCCCGCAGCTCCGGCCACCACCACCGTAGCGAAGGAGAGACCGGAGACTGCAGGGGCCTCCCCTACTGCTCGCTGGGCACCCTCCACGGGTGCCAGAACGGTGTCACTGGTCAGGGACCCGTCCACCGGGTCCTGGGGGGGAGGGGGGCGTTCAAGGAATTGAAGCCCCTCGGCCACCCGTTCCTGGCACAACCCAATGACACCCTTTAGCTGGGTGACATGGGTGCGCAGGATACCGGGCGAACCGTGGGGTATCCCTACCCCCCTCCTCCACTCCCCATACCTCCTGGACAGAACCTCTTCACGGACCAGCAGGTCCTCGACGTCCTTGCGGACGGCCCGAGCCAGGGCCTGGTACTCGGTCCATCCTAGCACAACATCCGGAGCCGGCAGCTCCACGCTCCGGAAAACTCTCTCCTCCTCGGTCCGGAGCCAGTCCTCCCAACCCCGGACCGCAGGGGAGGGAGAGCTCGCAGCCATCCCTGGCTGCAGGCTGCAGACCAGGGAGGGAAACAGGGGGGGGAAAACAGGAAAGCTCAATCCGAGAAAGGGTAACCAAAAACGGATCCGAAACAGCTAACCAACACCTCCACGCCCTGGCTAACTTGGAAAGTCCATAAACAAAGCAAATACAAAACAGAACAGCATGAGCAAAATAAATAACACCCAACCGGGACAATACAAACACACAACCAAAAAGAAAAACAGCCATAAAGGCTGTGCACCAGCCCAGGAGATGCCTCCCCCCCGAGATGCCCAAGCCCCAGAGATGCGCAGCCCCCGAGACATCACATCCCGGAGAACCGCACACCCCAGAGGCCCAGACACCCCGCGAGGAAGACACCCCCCAACACAAAATACCATCTTGGCCGTAAAGGCCTAGGAGATGCCCATCCCCGGGACGCCCAAACCCCCGAGATGCCCAGTCCCCCGGCCCGCGCAGCCCCCGGAGACGCGAAGCCCCCAAGACTCCACGCCCCAGAGGCTCGCACGTCCCCGAGGACCGCACGAACCAGAGGCCCAGACACCCCAGAAGTCCAGACGCCCCGAGGGCAGACACCCCCCAACTGAAACGAAAACTGCAGAAGGCGTCCACCCCCGAGACGCCCGAGCCCCCGAAGCGCGCAGACCCCCGAGACGCGCACGTCCCAGAGGCCCGCACACCCCGGAGGCCCCGACGCCCCGAGGGCAGACACCCCCCCCCCCCCCCCCAGGAGGCGCCCATCCCCGAAGCGCACAGCCCCCCGAGGCGCGCGGCCCCCCGAGACTCGAACGTCCCGGAGGCCCCCGCACCCCGCAGGCCCGCGCGCCCCGGAGGCAGACAACCCCCCCTTTAAGGAACACACGCCCCGGAGACACACCCGCCCGAGGAGCACACGCACCCCAGAGGCGTCCACCCCCCGGACACGCACACCCCAGAGGCTCACACCCCCCAAGGCACGCGCGCCCAGAAGGCTTTCGCCCCAGGGAGGCGCACCCACCAGGGACAGGCGCACCCCCGGGGACATGCATCCCAGGAGGGGGGGGTTACATGAAACACTGAACAGGACGCAGGACAAGCACAGGACACGATACAGATAGGGAGAGCCCAACGATTGGGCCCTGCCCGCAGCCAGGTGACCCCTGTAAATAATAAAAAAACAAGAAATAAATAAATCAAAAAGACAAACATGGGGGTCACACATACCATCAACATACCAGCACTTTTCCAATTTCCCACCACCCACCAAAACCCAACAAAACCCACCACCCCAAGGGTTAGTCCATCCCCTCGTCCGTAGCACCCACCCACACTCAAATACCAAACCCACCACCTCAGGGGTTCGTCCATCCCCCCGTCCATCAAATGAATAACCAAAACCCGCCACCCACCACCCCACCACCTCAGGGGTTCGTCCATCCCCCCGTCCATGATCACCCCACACCCCCACCACCCCCCAAGAAACCCACCACCCCAAAGGAGTCCATCCCTCCGTCCATAATTCAAAACCACCCACCACCCAACAATAATCAAGGTATCAGAAATTAAAGTAAACCAGTAACGGAATAGCAATCAAATACATTATATACAAGAAAAACCCTAAACCAACAATACTGTACAAAACACCAAACCCTATAAACTCCCTACAGGAAGAAGGTACTCACCTTGTTATATGTGGTAGCCTTCCATTAAAATCAAAAATCCGACCAAAAATCTAACGGGAAAGTGAAGGACAGTTAACAGAAACCACCACCAAGACAAGGACCTGCCATGGACCGGCTCAAGGCGGGTGGACCTTGAAATTTCGCCACAGACGCTGCCAGATAGTAAGGTCCATGGAGGCCCTTTCCGCATGATAGATCCCACAAAGCGTTCTCCGAATGTCTGCCACCACCACCTGACAGGAAAGGTCTTTTCGCTGTAGGGATACCTGACACCGTGCCATCCACGTGAAGTACTTAACTACTGAACTAACTACATACAAAGTGCTCAAATTAAAAGTCCTCCCCCGTGAGTTGGACGTCCCGTACACCCACTCCGCGTAAGACCAGCGGGTGAGGCAGGGGATGCCCAAGGCGGCCGAGACCTCTTTGTAGACCCGCAGATTAAAGGGGCACTCGAGGAGAAAGTGGTCCATAGACTCCACTCTCCCGGAACATTCCACCCGGGGACAACCACGGTCCTCGATGTTCCTGTACTTCAAGTTCCCTCTAACATAAAGCCTACCGTGGAAGGAAAGGAACGCCAAGTCTCGGAATTTCTCCGGAAGGCGCCTGGAGTTGAGATTTTGCAACCCCGAGGCGAGAGTACTTGGCGGGCAGTCCCTCAAGGCCAGCTGAACGCCATAGTGGGTGGCCAGGACCCTACCCGCAAGAAGCCTCTTGGGAGAGTCCCGAATCTCATCCACCGTGACGCTCCACCGGCGCAAAGTCCCCACTCCCTCGGTGACCGAAGTCGGGAGGTAGTGAGAATGCCTGACTCGCATGCTCTTCACTCTCCCGCCGTGGAACCAGTCCACCAGGAAAGGCGCAACCCACTCCCTGAAAGTACATACCCAGCCAGGCGGCTCGTCCTTCAGGAGAGCCCCGAAATTCCTTTTCAGGAAGGTGATGGTGAAAAAGACGATGGGGTTGACCATGGCCAAACCCCCGTCCTTCCTGGCCAGGTACGTGACCTCCCTCTTGATGAGGTTCAGCCTGTTCCCCCACAACATGCGGAAGAACAGCGCGAACACCCGAGCGTGGAGAGATCTCGGCAAGAGGAAGATGTTACTGACGTGGCCGAATACAGTCAGTACGTAGGTCTTAATCAGCCTCACCCGCTCTCTGTAGGTCAGCTTCCACCTATGGCTCTCCTCCACCTTGCGAGAAGCAATGGCAAGCCGTTCGGACCAGTTCCTGAGAGCCATATCCCCTGGCCCGAACACTATTCCCAAGATCTTAATTTCGGGTTGGGCTGGCGGGAAGCCGTCCGGAAGGGGAAACTGGTCCCCCTCCTTCCCACATCAGAAAACTCCACTCTTGGCCCTGTTGACTTGGGACGTGGAAGCGGCAGAGTACGCCTGAATCATTTCGTCCACCACAGCGGACTCCTGAGTCTTGGAGACCACTATGGAGACGTCATCGGCGTAGGCGACCACCCGTAAGGGCCTCTCCGGAGCCCGGGCCACTCCTTGCAGCGCGCTCGCATCGATTGCCCTTATAAAGGGGTCGATGGCGAACACGTACAGGAGCGGGCTGAGGGGACAGCCCTGCCGGACCCCAGATCGGATCCCAAACGCCCTGCCTTTCCAACCGTTAACAAGAGCGAAGCTATCTGCCCCCCTGTACAGGGTAATAATCCAATTGATGAATTTGGTGGGCAAGCCATACTTCCGCAAGACTGACCACAGATAGCGGTGATCAACTCGATCAAAAGCCTTCGACTGATCAAGCGCCAGCAGGTAGAACCCCCCATCCCCAGCCCTGCACTGCTCGAGAGCTTCCCTGACCTCGGAAACGGCATCGAAGACAGTTCGTCCCTCAAGAGCACAGTACTGCGAGGTGGAGAGAATCTGCCCCGCCAGGCCCTGTAATCGCTTCATCAAAATCCTCGCCAAGACCTTCCTGTCGACATTGAGGAGGGATATGGGGCGCCAGTTCCCCACATC
Organism: Pelobates fuscus; assembly: GCF_036172605.1. Taxonomy (NCBI): domain Eukaryota; kingdom Metazoa; phylum Chordata; class Amphibia; order Anura; family Pelobatidae; genus Pelobates; species Pelobates fuscus. The sequence continues at coordinate 189,094,122 of NC_086323.1, forward strand.
CGCAGTGTCGACAACGTTCGGCTTGGTCAGCAAAATCAAAGCAGAAGACCTCATCGAGGCGGGCAATAATCCTTGAGCCAGGCTCTCATTAAACACCTCCGTCAGATGAGGGGCCAAGAGAGCGCAGAACTGCTGGTAAAATTCAGCCGTCAGGCCATCAGGACCTGGCGACTTACTTTTGTTCTGCTGCATGATGCTCTCTGTGACCTCTTCTATGGTGATATCACCGACCAAGTCATCCAGAGGGTAATCGCTACTCCCAGGGAGTGTGATCCCGCTCAAGAAGTCATCTACCCTGCTGTTCCCGCGGGACGATCCCCCGTCGGTACACTGCGGTCTGTCCTTTCCGAGGAGTCTCATATAGTAGTCGCGGACCACCTTCAGGATCCCGCGAGGAGATTCCTCGAGGATCCCGTCAGTGTTCCGCAAACTAGCGATGGTCTTGGTACCTTCCTTCCTCTTGCAACTAAGAAAAGGATCAGGCGAGTGGTAAGCCCCATGATCCCTCTCCTTCACAAGAGAGGCGTACCTGTCGTACTGGAAACTCTTCATCAGGGACTTTACCGCTACAATGTCCTCGGGGTCACCTCCCTGCGAGATCAGGATATCCAACCTCGAGAGCAGGCTCAGGTACACCTTATACCTGGAGGACTGCATGTTCTGGGCGAGATTGCGAAAGAGCTTTTGAGTTCTCGCTTTCACCATGTCCCACCACTCGGACTTCAGCTGACCGAAGTCTGCCAAGGTCACCTGGTCGTGGAAGAACCTCTCAAAGGCCTGCTGAACCCTCGGTTCCACCAGGAGGTCTGAATTGAGCCGCCATATCCCTCTCCCTTTGGATGGGGTGTTGCGGACATTCAACTCACAAGACAAAATGTGATGATCGGAGAACTCCACCGGTGTAAGCACAGGTGCCGTCACCGGGAAATCCTCCTTAAAGAAAAACCTATCTATCCTACTCTCACTATTGCCTCGCTTATAGGTGAACCCACCCGTGGGATTGGGAGCGTGATGAAGGAACGCATCTACCAATCCAGCCTGTCTAACCATTCTAGCTAGAAAAATGGAATCATATCCAAGCCTCTGAGTGGCGCCTCTCCTGTCCTGAGGCCTAATGATGGTGTTAAAATCACCGCCAAACAGGATTTGCTTGGACGTATACAGGTAAGGCTCTATCTCGCTAAACAGGCACTTCCTCTCCCACTTGGTTTGGGGGCCGTAGATGTTAATTATACGGAGAGGTTGCCTGCCCAGCGACACATCTAAAACCACACAGCGTCCTTTTTGCAGCTCGATGATCCTGGTGATGCTGGCATCAACCTCCTTGAACAGGATGGCGATCCCCCCATAGCTCTCTGTGGCTAGGGAGAAGTAGGAGGGCCCCCATCTCCAGTCCCGCTTTGCAGCGTGCAGGGCCGCCAAGGTTTGCAGCCGGGTCTCCTGCACCAGGATGATATTGTGCGGAGCCCGGCTGAGATGGTCGAAAACCAAGAAGCGGGCCCTGCTGGACTTTACGCTGTTTACATTCACCGTAGCCACAGAGAGTATAGGAAGAGTCGCCATAGGAGTCATCGCGAGCTCAAGGAGACTTTCCCTTCTTCCTGCTCACCCCCTCCTCCCTGTCCGAGCCGTACCTCTTTATGGAGACGCCTGGACAGAGGGGTCCATCGTCCCCCAGAGGCACCTCCTCACCTATCTCGACCCCTATCCCCGCGTCGGAGAGGTCCGCCATCTCCCCCTCCAGCTCCTCGTCGCCCCAGCTGGGAGCCAGTGCCTCAAACCGGTTGGAAAGAGACACTGGGGGCTCCTTCGGAGCCGGGGAGGAGACGGTTTTCCCCGCCTTGCCACCCTTTGTCACAGTCCCCTTTTTGGGGGGCTGCTTCGCAGGGGGCTCGGCAGTCCTCCGAGACGAGGAGGGGGCCGAGATTCCCGGACAGGAAGAGGGGGTACTAACTACAGTAGTGGGGGAAGGGGCAACCTGGGGACCTGACGTAACCTGGGGAGGAAGGGGGTTATTTACAACTGGAAGGGGACCAGGGGACCCAGGGACAACACCCGTGCTGGACGTGCTCAATTGTACCAACTCTAAGTGACGGAGTGAGCTGATCGCCACCGGGTTCGCCACAGGTGGAAACATTGCGACCGGGGGAGGAGTGGGCCGCTGTTGGTGGCCAGAGACAGAGGTGTGGGGGACGGAGGCACCAGATGTTCCGGCAACCACCCCTAGCCCAGCAGGTCCCTCGCCCATCTCGAGAGGTTCCCCCCTCCAGATGTCGTCGAGGTTGTGCTCAGCCTCGGGGCAGTTGCGGTAAGGATGCCCCATCCTCCCACACAGATTACACTTAATCTCCCTCTGGCAGGAGTCCCGAGTGTGCCCCAACTCACCACATATGGTGCATTTAAGGATCTGGCAGGCATTACTGAAATGCCTGTCAGACCCGCACCTGTGGCACCTCCGAGGCTGAGTAGGGTAGAAGCATGACACCCTCTCAGCCCCGATGAAGAAGGAGTTGGGGAGGTGTTGAGTCACACCCTGGATCTCCCTCAACAAGACGGGGACAGTCCACCCACCTGTCCATATCCCATCCTCATCCAAGATCTTAACTGGGGGGCTCTTTACTTCTCCATACCTCCTGATCCATACCAGGATGTCCGCTATGGGAATGGACTCGTTCCGCACCAGGATGGTTACCCTCTTAACCCCCTGGCGGGACACGGGAATAGCGGTAAACCCGGCGAACTTCGACCCCTGCTGAGAGCTGGCCGCCCCCCACCTCGCCCAGAAAAGGTCCAGGAGCTGCGATGTCATGAAGGAGACATCGAACTCCCGGGTTCCCGAGGCGTGGATAAGGGCGAACAGATCAGAGGGGGAGAACCCCATGTCCCTTAGACCGGCCACCAGCACCCTCCTGTCAGGCACCCGGGTCTCGCGCGCCCAGGCCAACCGTACCACGTTCCTCCTGCTCCCTGGAGGGGGGGCCAGAGGACGCACGGCCGTGCCAGCCGCAGACGCACGAGGGGGCCCGGATGCCCAAGCATTTGGGACACTGGGGCCAGCCGTCTGGGACACTGGGGCCCGGGTTACTCCACTGGTAGGATCAACCTGGGAGGCCCCGGTCGTGGCACCCTGAGTGGCAACCTGGGAGTGCCTAGGGACATACCCACGTGACCCCCCTGAACCTGAGGTGCTGGCACCCTGAGAGGGGGCACCAGCCACCGAACCATGAGAACCAACAGAAGAGGCGGCACCCCTAGCAGAGGTGCCACCAACCTTGACAATATTTACATTACCATTTTGGGCACCGGGAGCATTGGTGCCCATACCAACCATATTAACATTATGTACAGTATATACACGGGGACCATGGGGGGGAACACCAGAGGGAACAGCAAAAACAGGGGGGGGGGGAACAACCAAATGGGCAGAAGGGGCAGAAGGGGCAACAGCAGGGACAACAGCAGGGGCAACAGTAGGGGCAGCGACAAATAAGGGGGCAACATTAGTGGGGACATTTGACACAACTCTAGACATAACCTGGGAGGTCACCTGACCGCGGCCATAGAAACGCCGATCCACGGCCTCCCAATCATTGGGCTCGGACACATACCCAAATCTCCCACTCCCACCACTCCCAGCCGACCCCGAGCAGCCAGCAGAGCCCGAGGCAGAGCTAAGGATAGCCCCGCCGTCAGACCCACGCCGGCCGCTGGATGGCCGAGGGTGATGGGATTCCGGCGCGCGCCCGGCACCCCCGGGACCCGCGCCGCGCGCACCCGCAGCACCCGCGCCGCGCGCGCCCGCGTCCGCCACGGGACCCGCGGCACAGGCGACCACGGCGCCCGCAGCACAGGCACCAGGGACACCAGCGCCCGCCGGGGAGATGAGGGGAACCGACACAGGGGCAGACATAGGCACGGACACTTCACACACACGAACAGGCTCATTCATATCCACATCAGACACGGACAAACCAACAGACTGGGCGACATTCATACCAGGGGAGTCAGAGGGAGGGTTAGGAGGGAGGGAGGGAAGGGGATCAGAGGCAAGGAAAGCCCCCTCCATGGGAACGCTGGTGCAAGGTGGTACAGCACCAGCGGGGTCTGTCTCCCCATTCCCATGGAGGGCGGTGGGGAGCCCAGAGGGGCCGACAGGGGAAGGGTGGACAGACCCCAGGGCATCCCCCGAGGTCTGTAAGATGGGAAATTCCTCGTCGGAGTACACGTACCCCGACGAGCACTCACCCCCTCCTGCCGACTCTCCAGACTCCCGAGCAGCCACTTCCGGTCCGCGGGACTCGATGTTCTTTTTCCTCCTCCGTCTCCTAGCCTTTTTCGAGGTACCGGACTCCTCCATTGCCTCCACATCAGCCATATCGAAGGCCAGCAGGGTCTCCTTGATGGGAGCCGCAACCGGACCCTGCTGGACCTCCAGCCGCCAAGTTGCCCGAGACGGATCCTCAGCCCAATCACCCTCAGGCAACCCGGCGGCCATTTTGGATGGCGTTTTCGCGGTCTTTCCTTTCCGACCACGGGAACCGGAGTTTCTCCCCTCTGGTGAGGAAGCCCGGTCCCCTCCAGAGTCGGAACCGGACCCCCCACCATCGGAGAGGTCCCTCCGGTCCCCCAGCGACTCCTGACGGCGGGCACGGGCTTTCGCCCGCTGTCTTCTCTGTAGCTCCTCCTGGACCTGCCGGATCTCCGTCTCGAGACCCGGCAGCTTGGCAGACAAACTTTCCTCTTGTGATTTCTTTGAGGCAATCTTCGCCCGCAGGGGGGCCCTCTTATTATTAGAGCTGTGGCTGCTCTGGTATCGCAGTTCTCTAAGCTCACTCTGCACGCCCTCCAGCTTGCGGGTAGCGGCAGAGTGAGCCTCTCTCAAGGTTTGTAACCGGGTCAGCAGCTTGGCGTCCGCGATGGGGGTTGAGCCCCCACCACTGCCATGCGGGTTAACCCCCGCAGCTCCGGCCACCACCACCGTAGCGAAGGAGAGACCGGAGACTGCAGGGGCCTCCCCTACTGCTCGCTGGGCACCCTCCACGGGTGCCAGAACGGTGTCACTGGTCAGGGACCCGTCCACCGGGTCCTGGGGGGGAGGGGGGCGTTCAAGGAATTGAAGCCCCTCGGCCACCCGTTCCTGGCACAACCCAATGACACCCTTTAGCTGGGTGACATGGGTGCGCAGGATACCGGGCGAACCGTGGGGTATCCCTACCCCCCTCCTCCACTCCCCATACCTCCTGGACAGAACCTCTTCACGGACCAGCAGGTCCTCGACGTCCTTGCGGACGGCCCGAGCCAGGGCCTGGTACTCGGTCCATCCTAGCACAACATCCGGAGCCGGCAGCTCCACGCTCCGGAAAACTCTCTCCTCCTCGGTCCGGAGCCAGTCCTCCCAACCCCGGACCGCAGGGGAGGGAGAGCTCGCAGCCATCCCTGGCTGCAGGCTGCAGACCAGGGAGGGAAACAGGGGGGGGGAAACAGGAAAGCTCAATCCGAGAAAGGGTAACCAAAAACGGATCCGAAACAGCTAACCAACACCTCCACGCCCTGGCTAACTTGGAAAGTCCATAAACAAAGCAAATACAAAACAGAACAGCATGAGCAAAATAAATAACACCCAACCGGGACAATACAAACACACAACCAAAAAGAAAAACAGCCATAAAGGCTGTGCACCAGCCCAGGAGATGCCTCCCCCCCGAGATGCCCAAGCCCCAGAGATGCGCAGCCCCCGAGACATCACATCCCGGAGAACCGCACACCCCAGAGGCCCAGACACCCTGCGAGGAAGACACCCCCCAACACAAAATACCATCTTGGCCGTAAAGGCCTAGGAGATGCCCATCCCCGGGACGCCCAAACCCCCGAGATGCCCAGTCCCCCGGCCCGCGCAGCCCCCGGAGACGCGAAGCCCCCAAGACTCCACGCCCCAGAGGCTCGCACGTCCCCGAGGACCGCACGAACCAGAGGCCCAGACACCCCAGAAGTCCAGACGCCCCGAGGGCAGACACCCCCCAACTGAAACGAAAACTGCAGAAGGCGTCCACCCCCGAGACGCCCGAGCCCCCGAAGCGCGCAGACCCCCGAGACGCGCACGTCCCAGAGGCCCGCACACCCCGGAGGCCCCGACGCCCCGAGGGCAGACACCCCCCCCCCCCCCCAGGAGGCGCCCATCCCCGAAGCGCACAGCCCCCCGAGGCGCGCGGCCCCCCGAGACTCGAACGTCCCGGAGGCCCCCGCACCCCGCAGGCCCGCGCGCCCCGGAGGCAGACAACCCCCCTTTAAGGAACACACGCCCCGGAGACACACCCGCCCGAGGAGCACACGCACCCCAGAGGCGTCCACCCCCCGGACACGCACACCCCAGAGGCTCACACCCCCCAAGGCACGCGCGCCCAGAAGGCTTTCGCCCCAGGGAGGCGCACCCACCAGGGACAGGCGCACCCCCGGGGACATGCATCCCAGGAGGGGGGGGTTACATGAAACACTGAACAGGACGCAGGACAAGCACAGGACACGATACAGATAGGGAGAGCCCAACGATTGGGCCCTGCCCGCAGCCAGGTGACCCCTGTAAATAATAAAAAAACAAGAAATAAATAAATCAAAAAGACAAACATGGGGGTCACACATACCATCAACATACCAGCACTTTTCCAATTTCCCACCACCCACCAAAACCCAACAAAACCCACCACCCCAAGGGTTAGTCCATCCCCTCGTCCGTAGCACCCACCCACACTCAAATACCAAACCCACCACCTCAGGGGTTCGTCCATCCCCCCGTCCATCAAATGAATAACCAAAACCCGCCACCCACCACCCCACCACCTCAGGGGTTCGTCCATCCCCCCGTCCATGATCACCCCACACCCCCACCACCCCCCAAGAAACCCACCACCCCAAAGGAGTCCATCCCTCCGTCCATAATTCAAAACCACCCACCACCCAACAATAATCAAGGTATCAGAAATTAAAGTAAACCAGTAACGGAATAGCAATCAAATACATTATATACAAGAAAAACCCTAAACCAACAATACTGTACAAAACACCAAACCCTATAAACTCCCTACAGGAAGAAGGTACTCACCTTGTTATATGTGGTAGCCTTCCATTAAAATCAAAAATCCGACCAAAAATCTAACGGGAAAGTGAAGGACAGTTAACAGAAACCACCACCAAGACAAGGACCTGCCATGGACCGGCTCAAGGCGGGTGGACCTTGAAATTTCGCCACAGACGCTGCCAGATAGTAAGGTCCATGGAGGCCCTTTCCGCATGATAGATCCCACAAAGCGTTCTCCGAATGTCTGCCACCACCACCTGACAGGAAAGGTCTTTTCGCTGTAGGGATACCTGACACCGTGCCATCCACGTGAAGTACTTAACTACTGAACTAACTACATACAAAGTGCTCAAATTAAAAGTCCTCCCCCGTGAGTTGGACGTCCCGTACACCCACTCCGCGTAAGACCAGCGGGTGAGGCAGGGGATGCCCAAGGCGGCCGAGACCTCTTTGTAGACCCGCAGATTAAAGGGGCACTCGAGGAGAAAGTGGTCCATAGACTCCACTCTCCCGGAACATTCCACCCGGGGACAACCACGGTCCTCGATGTTCCTGTACTTCAAGTTCCCTCTAACATAAAGCCTACCGTGGAAGGAAAGGAACGCCAAGTCTCGGAATTTCTCCGGAAGGCGCCTGGAGTTGAGATTTTGCAACCCCGAGGCGAGAGTACTTGGCGGGCAGTCCCTCAAGGCCAGCTGAACGCCATAGTGGGTGGCCAGGACCCTACCCGCAAGAAGCCTCTTGGGAGAGTCCCGAATCTCATCCACCGTGACGCTCCACCGGCGCAAAGTCCCCACTCCCTCGGTGACCGAAGTCGGGAGGTAGTGAGAATGCCTGACTCGCATGCTCTTCACTCTCCCGCCGTGGAACCAGTCCACCAGGAAAGGCGCAACCCACTCCCTGAAAGTACATACCCAGCCAGGCGGCTCGTCCTTCAGGAGAGCCCCGAAATTCCTTTTCAGGAAGGTGATGGTGAAAAAGACGATGGGGTTGACCATGGCCAAACCCCCGTCCTTCCTGGCCAGGTACGTGACCTCCCTCTTGATGAGGTTCAGCCTGTTCCCCCACAACATGCGGAAGAACAGCGCGAACACCCGAGCGTGGAGAGATCTCGGCAAGAGGAAGATGTTACTGACGTGGCCGAATACAGTCAGTACGTAGGTCTTAATCAGCCTCACCCGCTCTCTGTAGGTCAGCTTCCACCTATGGCTCTCCTCCACCTTGCGAGAAGCAATGGCAAGCCGTTCGGACCAGTTCCTGAGAGCCATATCCCCTGGCCCGAACACTATTCCCAAGATCTTAATTTCGGGTTGGGCTGGCGGGAAGCCGTCCGGAAGGGGAAACTGGTCCCCCTCCTTCCCACACCAGAAAACTCCACTCTTGGCCCTGTTGACTTGGGACGTGGAAGCGGCAGAGTACGCCTGAATCATTTCGTCCACCACAGCGGACTCCTGAGTCTTGGAGACCACTATGGAGACGTCATCGGCGTAGGCGACCACCCGTAAGGGCCTCTCCGGAGCCCGGGCCACTCCTTGCAGCGCGCTCGCATCGATTGCCCTTATAAAGGGGTCGATGGCGAACACGTACAGGAGCGGGCTGAGGGGACAGCCCTGCCGGACCCCAGATCGGATCCCAAACGCCCTGCCTTTCCAACCGTTAACAAGAGCGAAGCTATCTGCCCCCCTGTACAGGGTAATAATCCAATTGATGAATTTGGTGGGCAAGCCATACTTCCGCAAGACTGACCACAGATAGCGGTGATCAACTCGATCAAAAGCCTTCGACTGATCAAGCGCCAGCAGGTAGAACCCCCCATCCCCAGCCCTGCACTGCTCGAGAGCTTCCCTGACCTCGGAAACGGCATCGAAGACAGTTCGTCCCTCAAGAGCACAGTACTGCGAGGTGGAGAGAATCTGCCCCGCCAGGCCCTGTAATCGCTTCATCAAAATCCTCGCCAAGACCTTCCTGTCGACATTGAGGAGGGATATGGGGCGCCAGTTCCCCACATCCGCAGTGTCGACAACGTTCGGCTTGGTCAGCAAAATCAAAGCAGAAGACCTCATCGAGGCGGGCAATAATCCTTGAGCCAGGCTCTCATTAAACACCTCCGTCAGATGAGGGGCCAAGAGAGCGCAGAACTGCTGGTAAAATTCAGCCGTCAGGCCATCAGGACCTGGCGACTTACTTTTGTTCTGCTGCATGATGCTCTCTGTGACCTCTTCTATGGTGATATCACCGACCAAGTCATCCAGAGGGTAATCGCTACTCCCAGGGAGTGTGATCCCGCTCAAGAAGTCATCTACCCTGCTGTTCCCGCGGGACGATCCCCCGTCGGTACACTGCGGTCTGTCCTTTCCGAGGAGTCTCATATAGTAGTCGCGGACCACCTTCAGGATCCCGCGAGGAGATTCCTCGAGGATCCCGTCAGTGTTCCGCAAACTAGCGATGGTCTTGGTACCTTCCTTCCTCTTGCAACTAAGAAAAGGATCAGGCGAGTGGTAAGCCCCATGATCCCTCTCCTTCACAAGAGAGGCGTACCTGTCGTACTGGAAACTCTTCATCAGGGACTTTACCGCTACAATGTCCTCGGGGTCACCTCCCTGCGAGATCAGGATATCCAACCTCGAGAGCAGGCTCAGGTACACCTTATACCTGGAGGACTGCATGTTCTGGGCGAGATTGCGAAAGAGCTTTTGAGTTCTCGCTTTCACCATGTCCCACCACTCGGACTTCAGCTGACCGAAGTCTGCCAAGGTCACCTGGTCGTGGAAGAACCTCTCAAAGGCCTGCTGAACCCTCGGTTCCACCAGGAGGTCTGAATTGAGCCGCCATATCCCTCTCCCTTTGGATGGGGTGTTGCGGACATTCAACTCACAAGACAAAATGTGATGATCGGAGAACTCCACCGGTGTAAGCACAGGTGCCGTCACCGGGAAATCCTCCTTAAAGAAAAACCTATCTATCCTACTCTCACTATTGCCTCGCTTATAGGTGAACCCACCCGTGGGATTGGGAGCGTGATGAAGGAACGCATCTACCAATCCAGCCTGTCTAACCATTCTAGCTAGAAAAATGGAATCATATCCAAGCCTCTGAGTGGCGCCTCTCCTGTCCTGAGGCCTAATGATGGTGTTAAAATCACCGCCAAACAGGATTTGCTTGGACGTATACAGGTAAGGCTCTATCTCGCTAAACAGGCACTTCCTCTCCCACTTGGTTTGGGGGCCGTAGATGTTAATTATACGGAGAGGTTGCCTGCCCAGCGACACATCTAAAACCACACAGCGTCCTTTTTGCAGCTCGATGATCCTGGTGATGCTGGCATCAACCTCCTTGAACAGGATGGCGATCCCCCCATAGCTCTCTGTGGCTAGGGAGAAGTAGGAGGGCCCCCATCTCCAGTCCCGCTTTGCAGCGTGCAGGGCCGCCAAGGTTTGCAGCCGGGTCTCCTGCACCAGGATGATATTGTGCGGAGCCCGGCTGAGATGGTCGAAAACCAAGAAGCGGGCCCTGCTGGACTTTACGCTGTTTACATTCACCGTAGCCACAGAGAGTATAGGAAGAGTCGCCATAGGAGTCATCGCGAGCTCAAGGAGACTTTCCCTTCTTCCTGCTCACCCCCTCCTCCCTGTCCGAGCCGTACCTCTTTATGGAGACGCCTGGACAGAGGGGTCCATCGTCCCCCAGAGGCACCTCCTCACCTATCTCGACCCCTATCCCCGCGTCGGAGAGGTCCGCCATCTCCCCCTCCAGCTCCTCGTCGCCCCAGCTGGGAGCCAGTGCCTCAAACCGGTTGGAAAGAGACACTGGGGGCTCCTTCGGAGCCGGGGAGGAGACGGTTTTCCCCGCCTTGCCACCCTTTGTCACAGTCCCCTTTTTGGGGGGCTGCTTCGCAGGGGGCTCGGCAGTCCTCCGAGACGAGGAGGGGGCCGAGATTCCCGGACAGGAAGAGGGGGTACTAACTACAGTAGTGGGGGAAGGGGCAACCTGGGGACCTGACGTAACCTGGGGAGGAAGGGGGTTATTTACAACTGGAAGGGGACCAGGGGACCCAGGGACAACACCCGTGCTGGACGTGCTCAATTGTACCAACTCTAAGTGACGGAGTGAGCTGATCGCCACTGGGTTCGCCACAGGTGGAAACATTGCGACCGGGGGAGGAGTGGGCCGCTGTTGGTGGCCAGAGACAGAGGTGTGGGGGACGGAGGCACCAGATGTTCCGGCAACCACCCCTAGCCCAGCAGGTCCCTCGCCCATCTCGAGAGGTTCCCCCCTCCAGATGTCGTCGAGGTTGTGCTCAGCCTCGGGGCAGTTGCGGTAAGGATGCCCCATCCTCCCACACAGATTACACTTAATCTCCCTCTGGCAGGAGTCCCGAGTGTGCCCCAACTCACCACATATGGTGCATTTAAGGATCTGGCAGGCATTACTGAAATGCCTGTCAGACCCGCACCTGTGGCACCTCCGAGGCTGAGTAGGGTAGAAGCATGACACCCTCTCAGCCCCGATGAAGAAGGAGTTGGGGAGGTGTTGAGTCACACCCTGGATCTCCCTCAACAAGACGGGGACAGTCCACCCACCTGTCCATATCCCATCCTCATCCAAGATCTTAACTGGGGGGCTCTTTACTTCTCCATACCTCCTGATCCATACCAGGATGTCCGCTATGGGAATGGACTCGTTCCGCACCAGGATGGTTACCCTCTTAACCCCCTGGCGGGACAAGGGAATAGCGGTAAACCCGGCGAACTTCGACCCCTGCTGAGAGCTGGCCGCCCCCCACCTCGCCCAGAAAAGGTCCAGGAGCTGCGATGTCATGAAGGAGACATCGAACTCCCGGGTTCCCGAGGCGTGGATAAGGGCGAACAGATCAGAGGGGGAGAACCCCATGTCCCTTAGACCGGCCACCAGCACCCTCCTGTCAGGCACCCGGGTCTCGCGCGCCCAGGCCAACCGTACCACGTTCCTCCTGCTCCCTGGAGGGGGGGCCAGAGGACGCATGGCCGTGCCAGCCGCAGACGCACGAGGGGGCCCGGATGCCCAAGCATTTGGGACACTGGGGCCAGCCGTCTGGGACACTGGGGCCCGGGTTACTCCACTGGTAGGATCAACCTGGGAGGCCCCGGTCGTGGCACCCTGAGTGGCAACCTGGGAGTGCCTAGGGACATACCCACGTGACCCCCCTGAACCTGAGGTGCTGGCACCCTGAGAGGGGGCACCAGCCACCGAACCATGAGAACCAACAGAAGAGGCGGCACCCCTAGCAGAGGTGCCACCAACCTTGACAATATTTACATTACCATTTTGGGCACCGGGAGCATTGGTGCCCATACCAACCATATTAACATTATGTACAGTATATACACGGGGACCATGGGGGGGAACACCAGAGGGAACAGCAAAAACAGGGGGGGGGGGAACAACCAAATGGGCAGAAGGGGCAGAAGGGGCAACAGCAGGGACAACAGCAGGGGCAACAGTAGGGGCAGCGACAAATAAGGGGGCAACATTAGTGGGGACATTTGACACAACTCTAGACATAACCTGGGAGGTCACCTGACCGCGGCCATAGAAACGCCGATCCACGGCCTCCCAATCATTGGGCTCGGACACATACCCAAATCTCCCACTCCCACCACTCCCAGCCGACCCCGAGCAGCCAGCAGAGCCCGAGGCAGAGCTAAGGATAGCCCCGCCGTCAGACCCACGCCGGCCGCTGGATGGCCGAGGGTGATGGGATTCCGGCGCGCGCCCGGCACCCCCGGGACCCGCGCCGCGCGCACCCGCAGCACCCGCGCCGCGCGCGCCCGCGTCCGCCACGGGACCCGCGGCACAGGCGACCACGGCGCCCGCAGCACAGGCACCAGGGACACCAGCGCCCGCCGGGGAGATGAGGGGAACCGACACAGGGGCAGACATAGGCACGGACACTTCACACACACGAACAGGCTCATTCATATCCACATCAGACACGGACAAACCAACAGACTGGGCGACATTCATACCAGGGGAGTCAGAGGGAGGGTTAGGAGGGAGGGAGGGAAGGGGATCAGAGGCAAGGAAAGCCCCCTCCATGGGAACGCTGGTGCAAGGTGGTACAGCACCAGCGGGGTCTGTCTCCCCATTCCCATGGAGGGCGGTGGGGAGCCCAGAGGGGCCGACAGGGGAAGGGTGGACAGACCCCAGGGCATCCCCCGAGGTCTGTAAGATGGGAAATTCCTCGTCGGAGTACACGTACCCCGACGAGCACTCACCCCCTCCTGCCGACTCTCCAGACTCCCGAGCAGCCACTTCCGGTCCGCGGGACTCGATGTTCTTTTTCCTCCTCCGTCTCCTAGCCTTTTTCGAGGTACCGGACTCCTCCATTGCCTCCACATCAGCCATATCGAAGGCCAGCAGGGTCTCCTTGATGGGAGCCGCAACCGGACCCTGCTGGACCTCCAGCCGCCAAGTTGCCCGAGACGGATCCTCAGCCCAATCACCCTCAGGCAATCCGGCGGCCATTTTGGATGGCGTTTTCGCGGTCTTTCCTTTCCGACCACGGGAACCGGAGTTTCTCCCCTCTGGTGAGGAAGCCCGGTCCCCTCCAGAGTCGGAACCGGACCCCCCACCATCGGAGAGGTCCCTCCGGTCCCCCAGCGACTCCTGACGGCGGGCACGGGCTTTCGCCCGCTGTCTTCTCTGTAGCTCCTCCTGGACCTGCCGGATCTCCGTCTCGAGACCCGGCAGCTTGGCAGACAAACTTTCCTCTTGTGATTTCTTTGAGGCAATCTTCGCCCGCAGGGGGGCCCTCTTATTATTAGAGCTGTGGCTGCTCTGGTATCGCAGTTCTCTAAGCTCACTCTGCACGCCCTCCAGCTTGCGGGTAGCGGCAGAGTGAGCCTCTCTCAAGGTTTGTAACCGGGTCAGCAGCTTGGCGTCCGCGATGGGGGTTGAGCCCCCACCACTGCCATGCGGGTTAACCCCCGCAGCTCCGGCCACCACCACCGTAGCGAAGGAGAGACCGGAGACTGCAGGGGCCTCCCCTACTGCTCGCTGGGCACCCTCCACGGGTGCCAGAACGGTGTCACTGGTCAGGGACCCGTCCACCGGGTCCTGGGGGGGAGGGGGGCGTTCAAGGAATTGAAGCCCCTCGGCCACCCGTTCCTGGCACAACCCAATGACACCCTTTAGCTGGGTGACATGGGTGCGCAGGATACCGGGCGAACCGTGGGGTATCCCTACCCCCCTCCTCCACTCCCCATACTTCCTGGACAGAACCTCTTCACGGACCAGCAGGTCCTCGACGTCCTTGCGGACGGCCCGAGCCAGGGCCTGGTACTCGGTCCATCCTAGCACAACATCCGGAGCCGGCAGCTCCACGCTCCGGAAAACTCTCTCCTCCTCGGTCCGGAGCCAGTCCTCCCAACCCCGGACCGCAGGGGAGGGAGAGCTCGCAGCCATCCCTGGCTGCAGGCTGCAGACCAGGGAGGGAAACAGGGGGGGGAAAACAGGAAAGCTCAATCCGAGAAAGGGTAACCAAAAACGGATCCGAAACAGCTAACCAACACCTCCACGCCCTGGCTAACTTGGAAAGTCCATAAACAAAGCAAATACAAAACAGAACAGCATGAGCAAAATAAATAACACCCAACCGGGACAATACAAACACACAACCAAAAAGAAAAACAGCCATAAAGGCTGTGCACCAGCCCAGGAGATGCCTCCCCCCCGAGATGCCCAAGCCCCAGAGATGCGCAGCCCCCGAGACATCACATCCCGGAGAACCGCACACCCCAGAGGCCCAGACACCCCGCGAGGAAGACACCCCCCAACACAAAATACCATCTTGGCCGTAAAGGCCTAGGAGATGCCCATCCCCGGGACGCCCAAACCCCCGAGATGCCCAGTCCCCCGGCCCGCGCAGCCCCCGGAGACGCGAAGCCCCCAAGACTCCACGCCCCAGAGGCTCGCACGTCCCCGAGGACCGCACGAACCAGAGGCCCAGACACCCCAGAAGTCCAGACGCCCCGAGGGCAGACACCCCCCAACTGAAACGAAAACTGCAGAAGGCGTCCACCCCCGAGACGCCCGAGCCCCCGAAGCGCGCAGACCCCCGAGACGCGCACGTCCCAGAGGCCCGCACACCCCGGAGGCCCCGACGCCCCGAGGGCAGACACCCCCCCCCCCCCCCCAGGAGGCGCCCATCCCCGAAGCGCACAGCCCCCCGAGGCGCGCGGCCCCCCGAGACTCGAACGTCCCGGAGGCCCCCGCACCCCGCAGGCCCGCGCGCCCCGGAGGCAGACAACCCCCCTTTAAGGAACACACGCCCCGGAGACACACCCGCCCGAGGAGCACACGCACCCCAGAGGCGTCCACCCCCCGGACACGCACACCCCAGAGGCTCACACCCCCCAAGGCACGCGCGCCCAGAAGGCTTTCGCCCCAGGGAGGCGCACCCACCAGGGACAGGCGCACCCCCGGGGACATGCATCCCAGGAGGGGGGGGTTACATGAAACACTGAACAGGACGCAGGACAAGCACAGGACACGATACAGATAGGGAGAGCCCAACGATTGGGCCCTGCCCGCAGCCAGGTGACCCCTGTAAATAATAAAAAAACAAGAAATAAATAAATCAAAAAGACAAACATGGGGGTCACACATACCATCAACATACCAGCACGTTTCCAATTTCCCACCACCCACCAAAACCCAACAAAACCCACCACCCCAAGGGTTAGTCCATCCCCTCGTCCGTAGCACCCACCCACACTCAAATACCAAACCCACCACCTCAGGGGTTCGTCCATCCCCCCGTCCATCAAATGAATAACCAAAACCCGCCACCCACCACCCCACCACCTCAGGGGTTCGTCCATCCCCCCGTCCATGATCACCCCACACCCCCACCACCCCCCAAGAAACCCACCACCCCAAAGGAGTCCATCCCTCCGTCCATAATTCAAAACCACCCACCACCCAACAATAATCAAGGTATCAGAAATTAAAGTAAACCAGTAACGGAATAGCAATCAAATACATTATATACAAGAAAAACCCTAAACCAACAATACTGTACAAAACACCAAACCCTATAAACTCCCTACAGGAAGAAGGTACTCACCTTGTTATATGTGGTAGCCTTCCATTAAAATCAAAAATCCGACCAAAAATCTAACGGGAAAGTGAAGGACAGTTAACAGAAACCACCACCAAGACAAGGACCTGCCATGGACCGGCTCAAGGCGGGTGGACCTTGAAATTTCGCCACAGACGCTGCCAGATAGTAAGGTCCATGGAGGCCCTTTCCGCATGATAGATCCCACAAAGCGTTCTCCGAATGTCTGCCACCACCACCTGACAGGAAAGGTCTTTTCGCTGTAGGGATACCTGACACCGTGCCATCCACGTGAAGTACTTAACTACTGAACTAACTACATACAAAGTGCTCAAATTAAAAGTCCTCCCCCGTGAGTTGGACGTCCCGTACACCCACTCCGCGTAAGACCAGCGGGTGAGGCAGGGGATGCCCAAGGCGGCCGAGACCTCTTTGTAGACCCGCAGATTAAAGGGGCACTCGAGGAGAAAGTGGTCCATAGACTCCACTCTCCCGGAACATTCCACCCGGGGACAACCACGGTCCTCGATGTTCCTGTACTTCAAGTTCCCTCTAACATAAAGCCTACCGTGGAAGGAAAGGAACGCCAAGTCTCGGAATTTCTCCGGAAGGCGCCTGGAGTTGAGATTTTGCAACCCCGAGGCGAGAGTACTTGGCGGGCAGTCCCTCAAGGCCAGCTGAACGCCATAGTGGGTGGCCAGGACCCTACCCGCAAGAAGCCTCTTGGGAGAGTCCCGAATCTCATCCACCGTGACGCTCCACCGGCGCAAAGTCCCCACTCCCTCGGTGACCGAAGTCGGGAGGTAGTGAGAATGCCTGACTCGCATGCTCTTCACTCTCCCGCCGTGGAACCAGTCCACCAGGAAAGGCGCAACCCACTCCCTGAAAGTACATACCCAGCCAGGCGGCTCGTCCTTCAGGAGAGCCCCGAAATTCCTTTTCAGGAAGGTGATGGTGAAAAAGACGATGGGGTTGACCATGGCCAAACCCCCGTCCTTCCTGGCCAGGTACGTGACCTCCCTCTTGATGAGGTTCAGCCTGTTCCCCCACAACATGCGGAAGAACAGCGCGAACACCCGAGCGTGGAGAGATCTCGGCAAGAGGAAGATGTTACTGACGTGGCCGAATACAGTCAGTACGTAGGTCTTAATCAGCCTCACCCGCTCTCTGTAGGTCAGCTTCCACCTATGGCTCTCCTCCACCTTGCGAGAAGCAATGGCAAGCCGTTCGGACCAGTTCCTGAGAGCCATATCCCCTGGCCCGAACACTATTCCCAAGATCTTAATTTCGGGTTGGGCTGGCGGGAAGCCGTCCGGAAGGGGAAACTGGTCCCCCTCCTTCCCACACCAGAAAACTCCACTCTTGGCCCTGTTGACTTGGGACGTGGAAGCGGCAGAGTACGCCTGAATCATTTCGTCCACCACAGCGGACTCCTGAGTCTTGGAGACCACTATGGAGACGTCATCGGCGTAGGCGACCACCCGTAAGGGCCTCTCCGGAGCCCGGGCCACTCCTTGCAGCGCGCTCGCATCGATTGCCCTTATAAAGGGGTCGATGGCGAACACGTACAGGAGCGGGCTGAGGGGACAGCCCTGCCGGACCCCAGATCGGATCCCAAACGCCCTGCCTTTCCAACCGTTAACAAGAGCGAAGCTATCTGCCCCCCTGTACAGGGTAATAATCCAATTGATGAATTTGGTGGGCAAGCCATACTTCCGCAAGACTGACCACAGATAGCGGTGATCAACTCGATCAAAAGCCTTCGACTGATCAAGCGCCAGCAGGTAGAACCCCCCATCCCCAGCCCTGCACTGCTCGAGAGCTTCCCTGACCTCGGAAACGGCATCGAAGACAGTTCGTCCCTCAAGAGCACAGTACTGCGAGGTGGAGAGAATCTGCCCCGCCAGGCCCTGTAATCGCTTCATCAAAATCCTCGCCAAGACCTTCCTGTCGACATTGAGGAGGGATATGGGGCGCCAGTTCCCCACATCCGCAGTGTCGACAACGTTCGGCTTGGTCAGCAAAATCAAAGCAGAAGACCTCATCGAGGCGGGCAATAATCCTTGAGCCAGGCTCTCATTAAACACCTCCGTCAGATGAGGGGCCAAGAGAGCGCAGAACTGCTGGTAAAATTCAGCCGTCAGGCCATCAGGACCTGGCGACTTACTTTTGTTCTGCTGCATGATGCTCTCTGTGACCTCTTCTATGGTGATATCACCGACCAAGTCATCCAGAGGGTAATCGCTACTCCCAGGGAGTGTGATCCCGCTCAAGAAGTCATCTACCCTGCTGTTCCCGCGGGACGATCCCCCGTCGGTACACTGCGGTCTGTCCTTTCCGAGGAGTCTCATATAGTAGTCGCGGACCACCTTCAGGATCCAGCGAGGAGATTCCTCGAGGATCCCGTCAGTGTTCCGCAAACTAGCGATGGTCTTGGTACCTTCCTTCCTCTTGCAACTAAGAAAAGGATCAGGCGAGTGGTAAGCCCCATGATCCCTCTCCTTCACAAGAGAGGCGTACCTGTCGTACTGGAAACTCTTCATCAGGGACTTTACCGCTACAATGTCCTCGGGGTCACCTCCCTGCGAGATCAGGATATCCAACCTCGAGAGCAGGCTCAGGTACACCTTATACCTGGAGGACTGCATGTTCTGGGCGAGATTGCGAAAGAGCTTTTGAGTTCTCGCTTTCACCATGTCCCACCACTCGGACTTCAGCTGACCGAAGTCTGCCAAGGTCACCTGGTCGTGGAAGAACCTCTCAAAGGCCTGCTGAACCCTCGGTTCCACCAGGAGGTCTGAATTGAGCCGCCATATCCCTCTCCCTTTGGATGGGGTGTTGCGGACATTCAACTCACAAGACAAAATGTGATGATCGGAGAACTCCACCGGTGTAAGCACAGGTGCCGTCACCGGGAAATCCTCCTTAAAGAAAAACCTATCTATCCTACTCTCACTATTGCCTCGCTTATAGGTGAACCCACCCGTGGGATTGGGAGCGTGATGAAGGAACGCATCTACCAATCCAGCCTGTCTAACCATTCTAGCTAGAAAAATGGAATCATATCCAAGCCTCTGAGTGGCGCCTCTCCTGTCCTGAGGCCTAATGATGGTGTTAAAATCACCGCCAAACAGGATTTGCTTGGACGTATACAGGTAAGGCTCTATCTCGCTAAACAGGCACTTCCTCTCCCACTTGGTTTGGGGGCCGTAGATGTTAATTATACGGAGAGGTTGCCTGCCCAGCGACACATCTAAAACCACACAGCGTCCTTTTTGCAGCTCGATGATCCTGGTGATGCTGGCATCAACCTCCTTGAACAGGATGGCGATCCCCCCATAGCTCTCTGTGGCTAGGGAGAAGTAGGAGGGCCCCCATCTCCAGTCCCGCTTTGCAGCGTGCAGGGCCGCCAAGGTTTGCAGCCGGGTCTCCTGCACCAGGATGATATTGTGCGGAGCCCGGCTGAGATGGTCGAAAACCAAGAAGCGGGCCCTGCTGGACTTTACGCTGTTTACATTCACCGTAGCCACAGAGAGTATAGGAAGAGTCGCCATAGGAGTCATCGCGAGCTCAAGGAGACTTTCCCTTCTTCCTGCTCACCCCCTCCTCCCTGTCCGAGCCGTACCTCTTTATGGAGACGCCTGGACAGAGGGGTCCATCGTCCCCCAGAGGCACCTCCTCACCTATCTCGACCCCTATCCCCGCGTCGGAGAGGTCCGCCATCTCCCCCTCCAGCTCCTCGTCGCCCCAGCTGGGAGCCAGTGCCTCAAACCGGTTGGAAAGAGACACTGGGGGCTCCTTCGGAGCCGGGGAGGAGACGGTTTTCCCCGCCTTGCCACCCTTTGTCACAGTCCCCTTTTTGGGGGGCTGCTTCGCAGGGGGCTCGGCAGTCCTCCGAGACGAGGAGGGGGCCGAGATTCCCGGACAGGAAGAGGGGGTACTAACTACAGTAGTGGGGGAAGGGGCAACCTGGGGACCTGACGTAACCTGGGGAGGAAGGGGGTTATTTACAACTGGAAGGGGACCAGGGGACCCAGGGACAACACCCGTGCTGGACGTGCTCAATTGTACCAACTCTAAGTGACGGAGTGAGCTGATCGCCACCGGGTTCGCCACAGGTGGAAACATTGCGACCGGGGGAGGAGTGGGCCGCTGTTGGTGGCCAGAGACAGAGGTGTGGGGGACGGAGGCACCAGATGTTCCGGCAACCACCCCTAGCCCAGCAGGTCCCTCGCCCATCTCGAGAGGTTCCCCCCTCCAGATGTCGTCGAGGTTGTGCTCAGCCTCGGGGCAGTTGCGGTAAGGATGCCCCATCCTCCCACACAGATTACACTTAATCTCCCTCTGGCAGGAGTCCCGAGTGTGCCCCAACTCACCACATATGGTGCATTTAAGGATCTGGCAGGCATTACTGAAATGCCTGTCAGACCCGCACCTGTGGCACCTCCGAGGCTGAGTAGGGTAGAAGCATGACACCCTCTCAGCCCCGATGAAGAAGGAGTTGGGGAGGTGTTGAGTCACACCCTGGATCTCCCTCAACAAGACGGGGACAGTCCACCCACCTGTCCATATCCCATCCTCATCCAAGATCTTAACTGGGGGGCTCTTTACTTCTCCATACCTCCTGATCCATACCAGGATGTCCGCTATGGGAATGGACTCGTTCCGCACCAGGATGGTTACCCTCTTAACCCCCTGGCGGGACAAGGGAATAGCGGTAAACCCGGCGAACTTCGACCCCTGCTGAGAGCTGGCCGCCCCCCACCTCGCCCAGAAAAGGTCCAGGAGCTGCGATGTCATGAAGGAGACATCGAACTCCCGGGTTCCCGAGGCGTGGATAAGGGCGAACAGATCAGAGGGGGAGAACCCCATGTCCCTTAGACCGGCCACCAGCACCCTCCTGTCAGGCACCCGGGTCTCGCGCGCCCAGGCCAACCGTACCACGTTCCTCCTGCTCCCTGGAGGGGGGGCCAGAGGACGCATGGCCGTGCCAGCCGCAGACGCACGAGGGGGCCCGGATGCCCAAGCATTTGGGACACTGGGGCCAGCCGTCTGGGACACTGGGGCCCGGGTTACTCCACTGGTAGGATCAACCTGGGAGGCCCCGGTCGTGGCACCCTGAGTGGCAACCTGGGAGTGCCTAGGGACATACCCACGTGACCCCCCTGAACCTGAGGTGCTGGCACCCTGAGAGGGGGCACCAGCCACCGAACCATGAGAACCAACAGAAGAGGCGGCACCCCTAGCAGAGGTGCCACCAACCTTGACAATATTTACATTACCATTTTGGGCACCGGGAGCATTGGTGCCCATACCAACCATATTAACATTATGTACAGTATATACACGGGGACCATGGGGGGGAACACCAGAGGGAACAGCAAAAACAGGGGGGGGGGGAACAACCAAATGGGCAGAAGGGGCAGAAGGGGCAACAGCAGGGACAACAGCAGGGGCAACAGTAGGGGCAGCGACAAATAAGGGGGCAACATTAGTGGGGACATTTGACACAACTCTAGACATAACCTGGGAGGTCACCTGACCGCGGCCATAGAAACGCCGATCCACGGCCTCCCAATCATTGGGCTCGGACACATACCCAAATCTCCCACTCCCACCACTCCCAGCCGACCCCGAGCAGCCAGCAGAGCCCGAGGCAGAGCTAAGGATAGCCCCGCCGTCAGACCCACGCCGGCCGCTGGATGGCCGAGGGTGATGGGATTCCGGCGCGCGCCCGGCACCCCCGGGACCCGCGCCGCGCGCGCCCGCGTCCGCCACGGGACCCGCGGCACAGGCGACCACGGCGCCCGCAGCACAGGCACCAGGGACACCAGCGCCCGCCGGGGAGATGAGGGGAACCGACACAGGGGCAGACATAGGCACGGACACTTCACACACACGAACAGGCTCATTCATATCCACATCAGACACGGACAAACCAACAGACTGGGCGACATTCATACCAGGGGAGTCAGAGGGAGGGTTAGGAGGGAGGGAGGGAAGGGGATCAGAGGCAAGGAAAGCCCCCTCCATGGGAACGCTGGTGCAAGGTGGTACAGCACCAGCGGGGTCTGTCTCCCCATTCCCATGGAGGGCGGTGGGGAGCCCAGAGGGGCCGACAGGGGAAGGGTGGACAGACCCCAGGGCATCCCCCGAGGTCTGTAAGATGGGAAATTCCTCGTCGGAGTACACGTACCCCGACGAGCACTCACCCCCTCCTGCCGACTCTCCAGACTCCCGAGCAGCCACTTCCGGTCCGCGGGACTCGATGTTCTTTTTCCTCCTCCGTCTCCTAGCCTTTTTCGAGGTACCGGACTCCTCCATTGCCTCCACATCAGCCATATCGAAGGCCAGCAGGGTCTCCTTGATGGGAGCCGCAACCGGACCCTG
The DNA here is from genome assembly GCF_036172605.1 of Pelobates fuscus. Taxonomy (NCBI): domain Eukaryota; kingdom Metazoa; phylum Chordata; class Amphibia; order Anura; family Pelobatidae; genus Pelobates; species Pelobates fuscus. Next base: position 189,116,684 of record NC_086323.1, read on the forward strand.
CTGGACCTCCAGCCGCCAAGTTGCCCGAGACGGATCCTCAGCCCAATCACCCTCAGGCAATCCGGCGGCCATTTTGGATGGCGTTTTCGCGGTCTTTCCTTTCCGACCACGGGAACCGGAGTTTCTCCCCTCTGGTGAGGAAGCCCGGTCCCCTCCAGAGTCGGAACCGGACCCCCCACCATCGGAGAGGTCCCTCCGGTCCCCCAGCGACTCCTGACGGCGGGCACGGGCTTTCGCCCGCTGTCTTCTCTGTAGCTCCTCCTGGACCTGCCGGATCTCCGTCTCGAGACCCGGCAGCTTGGCAGACAAACTTTCCTCTTGTGATTTCTTTGAGGCAATCTTCGCCCGCAGGGGGGCCCTCTTATTATTAGAGCTGTGGCTGCTCTGGTATCGCAGTTCTCTAAGCTCACTCTGCACGCCCTCCAGCTTGCGGGTAGCGGCAGAGTGAGCCTCTCTCAAGGTTTGTAACCGGGTCAGCAGCTTGGCGTCCGCGATGGGGGTTGAGCCCCCACCACTGCCATGCGGGTTAACCCCCGCAGCTCCGGCCACCACCACCGTAGCGAAGGAGAGACCGGAGACTGCAGGGGCCTCCCCTACTGCTCGCTGGGCACCCTCCACGGGTGCCAGAACGGTGTCACTGGTCAGGGACCCGTCCACCGGGTCCTGGGGGGGAGGGGGGCGTTCAAGGAATTGAAGCCCCTCGGCCACCCGTTCCTGGCACAACCCAATGACACCCTTTAGCTGGGTGACATGGGTGCGCAGGATACCGGGCGAACCGTGGGGTATCCCTACCCCCCTCCTCCACTCCCCATACCTCCTGGACAGAACCTCTTCACGGACCAGCAGGTCCTCGACGTCCTTGCGGACGGCCCGAGCCAGGGCCTGGTACTCGGTCCATCCTAGCACAACATCCGGAGCCGGCAGCTCCACGCTCCGGAAAACTCTCTCCTCCTCGGTCCGGAGCCAGTCCTCCCAACCCCGGACCGCAGGGGAGGGAGAGCTCGCAGCCATCCCTGGCTGCAGGCTGCAGACCAGGGAGGGAAACAGGGGGGGGAAAACAGGAAAGCTCAATCCGAGAAAGGGTAACCAAAAACGGATCCGAAACAGCTAACCAACACCTCCACGCCCTGGCTAACTTGGAAAGTCCATAAACAAAGCAAATACAAAACAGAACAGCATGAGCAAAATAAATAACACCCAACCGGGACAATACAAACACACAACCAAAAAGAAAAACAGCCATAAAGGCTGTGCACCAGCCCAGGAGATGCCTCCCCCCCGAGATGCCCAAGCCCCAGAGATGCGCAGCCCCCGAGACATCACATCCCGGAGAACCGCACACCCCAGAGGCCCAGACACCCCGCGAGGAAGACACCCCCCAACACAAAATACCATCTTGGCCGTAAAGGCCTAGGAGATGCCCATCCCCGGGACGCCCAAACCCCCGAGATGCCCAGTCCCCCGGCCCGCGCAGCCCCCGGAGACGCGAAGCCCCCAAGACTCCACGCCCCAGAGGCTCGCACGTCCCCGAGGACCGCACGAACCAGAGGCCCAGACACCCCAGAAGTCCAGACGCCCCGAGGGCAGACACCCCCCAACTGAAACGAAAACTGCAGAAGGCGTCCACCCCCGAGACGCCCGAGCCCCCGAAGCGCGCAGACCCCCGAGACGCGCACGTCCCAGAGGCCCGCACACCCCGGAGGCCCCGACGCCCCGAGGGCAGACACCCCCCCCCCCCCCCCCAGGAGGCGCCCATCCCCGAAGCGCACAGCCCCCCGAGGCGCGCGGCCCCCCGAGACTCGAACGTCCCGGAGGCCCCCGCACCCCGCAGGCCCGCGCGCCCCGGAGGCAGACAACCCCCCTTTAAGGAACACACGCCCCGGAGACACACCCGCCCGAGGAGCACACGCACCCCAGAGGCGTCCACCCCCCGGACACGCACACCCCAGAGGCTCACACCCCCCAAGGCACGCGCGCCCAGAAGGCTTTCGCCCCAGGGAGGCGCACCCACCAGGGACAGGCGCACCCCCGGGGACATGCATCCCAGGAGGGGGGGGTTACATGAAACACTGAACAGGACGCAGGACAAGCACAGGACACGATACAGATAGGGAGAGCCCAACGATTGGGCCCTGCCCGCAGCCAGGTGACCCCTGTAAATAATAAAAAAACAAGAAATAAATAAATCAAAAAGACAAACATGGGGGTCACACATACCATCAACATACCAGCACTTTTCCAATTTCCCACCACCCACCAAAACCCAACAAAACCCACCACCCCAAGGGTTAGTCCATCCCCTCGTCCGTAGCACCCACCCACACTCAAATACCAAACCCACCACCTCAGGGGTTCGTCCATCCCCCCGTCCATCAAATGAATAACCAAAACCCGCCACCCACCACCCCACCACCTCAGGGGTTCGTCCATCCCCCCGTCCATGATCACCCCACACCCCCACCACCCCCCAAGAAACCCACCACCCCAAAGGAGTCCATCCCTCCGTCCATAATTCAAAACCACCCACCACCCAACAATAATCAAGGTATCAGAAATTAAAGTAAACCAGTAACGGAATAGCAATCAAATACATTATATACAAGAAAAACCCTAAACCAACAATACTGTACAAAACACCAAACCCTATAAACTCCCTACAGGAAGAAGGTACTCACCTTGTTATATGTGGTAGCCTTCCATTAAAATCAAAAATCCGACCAAAAATCTAACGGGAAAGTGAAGGACAGTTAACAGAAACCACCACCAAGACAAGGACCTGCCATGGACCGGCTCAAGGCGGGTGGACCTTGAAATTTCGCCACAGACGCTGCCAGATAGTAAGGTCCATGGAGGCCCTTTCCGCATGATAGATCCCACAAAGCGTTCTCCGAATGTCTGCCACCACCACCTGACAGGAAAGGTCTTTTCGCTGTAGGGATACCTGACACCGTGCCATCCACGTGAAGTACTTAACTACTGAACTAACTACATACAAAGTGCTCAAATTAAAAGTCCTCCCCCGTGAGTTGGACGTCCCGTACACCCACTCCGCGTAAGACCAGCGGGTGAGGCAGGGGATGCCCAAGGCGGCCGAGACCTCTTTGTAGACCCGCAGATTAAAGGGGCACTCGAGGAGAAAGTGGTCCATAGACTCCACTCTCCCGGAACATTCCACCCGGGGACAACCACGGTCCTCGATGTTCCTGTACTTCAAGTTCCCTCTAACATAAAGCCTACCGTGGAAGGAAAGGAACGCCAAGTCTCGGAATTTCTCCGGAAGGCGCCTGGAGTTGAGATTTTGCAACCCCGAGGCGAGAGTACTTGGCGGGCAGTCCCTCAAGGCCAGCTGAACGCCATAGTGGGTGGCCAGGACCCTACCCGCAAGAAGCCTCTTGGGAGAGTCCCGAATCTCATCCACCGTGACGCTCCACCGGCGCAAAGTCCCCACTCCCTCGGTGACCGAAGTCGGGAGGTAGTGAGAATGCCTGACTCGCATGCTCTTCACTCTCCCGCCGTGGAACCAGTCCACCAGGAAAGGCGCAACCCACTCCCTGAAAGTACATACCCAGCCAGGCGGCTCGTCCTTCAGGAGAGCCCCGAAATTCCTTTTCAGGAAGGTGATGGTGAAAAAGACGATGGGGTTGACCATGGCCAAACCCCCGTCCTTCCTGGCCAGGTACGTGACCTCCCTCTTGATGAGGTTCAGCCTGTTCCCCCACAACATGCGGAAGAACAGCGCGAACACCCGAGCGTGGAGAGATCTCGGCAAGAGGAAGATGTTACTGACGTGGCCGAATACAGTCAGTACGTAGGTCTTAATCAGCCTCACCCGCTCTCTGTAGGTCAGCTTCCACCTATGGCTCTCCTCCACCTTGCGAGAAGCAATGGCAAGCCGTTCGGACCAGTTCCTGAGAGCCATATCCCCTGGCCCGAACACTATTCCCAAGATCTTAATTTCGGGTTGGGCTGGCGGGAAGCCGTCCGGAAGGGGAAACTGGTCCCCCTCCTTCCCACACCAGAAAACTCCACTCTTGGCCCTGTTGACTTGGGACGTGGAAGCGGCAGAGTACGCCTGAATCATTTCGTCCACCACAGCGGACTCCTGAGTCTTGGAGACCACTATGGAGACGTCATCGGCGTAGGCGACCACCCGTAAGGGCCTCTCCGGAGCCCGGGCCACTCCTTGCAGCGCGCTCGCATCGATTGCCCTTATAAAGGGGTCGATGGCGAACACGTACAGGAGCGGGCTGAGGGGACAGCCCTGCCGGACCCCAGATCGGATCCCAAACGCCCTGCCTTTCCAACCGTTAACAAGAGCGAAGCTATCTGCCCCCCTGTACAGGGTAATAATCCAATTGATGAATTTGGTGGGCAAGCCATACTTCCGCAAGACTGACCACAGATAGCGGTGATCAACTCGATCAAAAGCCTTCGACTGATCAAGCGCCAGCAGGTAGAACCCCCCATCCCCAGCCCTGCACTGCTCGAGAGCTTCCCTGACCTCGGAAACGGCATCGAAGACAGTTCGTCCCTCAAGAGCACAGTACTGCGAGGTGGAGAGAATCTGCCCCGCCAGGCCCTGTAATCGCTTCATCAAAATCCTCGCCAAGACCTTCCTGTCGACATTGAGGAGGGATATGGGGCGCCAGTTCCCCACATCCGCAGTGTCGACAACGTTCGGCTTGGTCAGCAAAATCAAAGCAGAAGACCTCATCGAGGCGGGCAATAATCCTTGAGCCAGGCTCTCATTAAACACCTCCGTCAGATGAGGGGCCAAGAGAGCGCAGAACTGCTGGTAAAATTCAGCCGTCAGGCCATCAGGACCTGGCGACTTACTTTTGTTCTGCTGCATGATGCTCTCTGTGACCTCTTCTATGGTGATATCACCGACCAAGTCATCCAGAGGGTAATCGCTACTCCCAGGGAGTGTGATCCCGCTCAAGAAGTCATCTACCCTGCTGTTCCCGCGGGACGATCCCCCGTCGGTACACTGCGGTCTGTCCTTTCCGAGGAGTCTCATATAGTAGTCGCGGACCACCTTCAGGATCCCGCGAGGAGATTCCTCGAGGATCCCGTCAGTGTTCCGCAAACTAGCGATGGTCTTGGTACCTTCCTTCCTCTTGCAACTAAGAAAAGGATCAGGCGAGTGGTAAGCCCCATGATCCCTCTCCTTCACAAGAGAGGCGTACCTGTCGTACTGGAAACTCTTCATCAGGGACTTTACCGCTACAATGTCCTCGGGGTCACCTCCCTGCGAGATCAGGATATCCAACCTCGAGAGCAGGCTCAGGTACACCTTATACCTGGAGGACTGCATGTTCTGGGCGAGATTGCGAAAGAGCTTTTGAGTTCTCGCTTTCACCATGTCCCACCACTCGGACTTCAGCTGACCGAAGTCTGCCAAGGTCACCTGGTCGTGGAAGAACCTCTCAAAGGCCTGCTGAACCCTCGGTTCCACCAGGAGGTCTGAATTGAGCCGCCATATCCCTCTCCCTTTGGATGGGGTGTTGCGGACATTCAACTCACAAGACAAAATGTGATGATCGGAGAACTCCACCGGTGTAAGCACAGGTGCCGTCACCGGGAAATCCTCCTTAAAGAAAAACCTATCTATCCTACTCTCACTATTGCCTCGCTTATAGGTGAACCCACCCGTGGGATTGGGAGCGTGATGAAGGAACGCATCTACCAATCCAGCCTGTCTAACCATTCTAGCTAGAAAAATGGAATCATATCCAAGCCTCTGAGTGGCGCCTCTCCTGTCCTGAGGCCTAATGATGGTGTTAAAATCACCGCCAAACAGGATTTGCTTGGACGTATACAGGTAAGGCTCTATCTCGCTAAACAGGCACTTCCTCTCCCACTTGGTTTGGGGGCCGTAGATGTTAATTATACGGAGAGGTTGCCTGCCCAGCGACACATCTAAAACCACACAGCGTCCTTTTTGCAGCTCGATGATCCTGGTGATGCTGGCATCAACCTCCTTGAACAGGATGGCGATCCCCCCATAGCTCTCTGTGGCTAGGGAGAAGTAGGAGGGCCCCCATCTCCAGTCCCGCTTTGCAGCGTGCAGGGCCGCCAAGGTTTGCAGCCGGGTCTCCTGCACCAGGATGATATTGTGCGGAGCCCGGCTGAGATGGTCGAAAACCAAGAAGCGGGCCCTGCTGGACTTTACGCTGTTTACATTCACCGTAGCCACAGAGAGTATAGGAAGAGTCGCCATAGGAGTCATCGCGAGCTCAAGGAGACTTTCCCTTCTTCCTGCTCACCCCCTCCTCCCTGTCCGAGCCGTACCTCTTTATGGAGACGCCTGGACAGAGGGGTCCATCGTCCCCCAGAGGCACCTCCTCACCTATCTCGACCCCTATCCCCGCGTCGGAGAGGTCCGCCATCTCCCCCTCCAGCTCCTCGTCGCCCCAGCTGGGAGCCAGTGCCTCAAACCGGTTGGAAAGAGACACTGGGGGCTCCTTCGGAGCCGGGGAGGAGACGGTTTTCCCCGCCTTGCCACCCTTTGTCACAGTCCCCTTTTTGGGGGGCTGCTTCGCAGGGGGCTCGGCAGTCCTCCGAGACGAGGAGGGGGCCGAGATTCCCGGACAGGAAGAGGGGGTACTAACTACAGTAGTGGGGGAAGGGGCAACCTGGGGACCTGACGTAACCTGGGGAGGAAGGGGGTTATTTACAACTGGAAGGGGACCAGGGGACCCAGGGACAACACCCGTGCTGGACGTGCTCAATTGTACCAACTCTAAGTGACGGAGTGAGCTGATCGCCACCGGGTTCGCCACAGGTGGAAACATTGCGACCGGGGGAGGAGTGGGCCGCTGTTGGTGGCCAGAGACAGAGGTGTGGGGGACGGAGGCACCAGATGTTCCGGCAACCACCCCTAGCCCAGCAGGTCCCTCGCCCATCTCGAGAGGTTCCCCCCTCCAGATGTCGTCGAGGTTGTGCTCAGCCTCGGGGCAGTTGCGGTAAGGATGCCCCATCCTCCCACACAGATTACACTTAATCTCCCTCTGGCAGGAGTCCCGAGTGTGCCCCAACTCACCACATATGGTGCATTTAAGGATCTGGCAGGCATTACTGAAATGCCTGTCAGACCCGCACCTGTGGCACCTCCGAGGCTGAGTAGGGTAGAAGCATGACACCCTCTCAGCCCCGATGAAGAAGGAGTTGGGGAGGTGTTGAGTCACACCCTGGATCTCCTTCAACAAGACGGGGACAGTCCACCCACCTGTCCATATCCCATCCTCATCCAAGATCTTAACTGGGGGGCTCTTTACTTCTCCATACCTCCTGATCCATACCAGGATGTCCGCTATGGGAATGGACTCGTTCCGCACCAGGATGGTTACCCTCTTAACCCCCTGGCGGGACACGGGAATAGCGGTAAACCCGGCGAACTTCGACCCCTGCTGAGAGCTGGCCGCCCCCCACCTCGCCCAGAAAAGGTCCAGGAGCTGCGATGTCATGAAGGAGACATCGAACTCCCGGGTTCCCGAGGCGTGGATAAGGGCGAACAGATCAGAGGGGGAGAACCCCATGTCCCTTAGACCGGCCACCAGCACCCTCCTGTCAGGCACCCGGGTCTCGCGCGCCCAGGCCAACCGTACCACGTTCCTCCTGCTCCCTGGAGGGGGGGCCAGAGGACGCACGGCCGTGCCAGCCGCAGACGCACGAGGGGGCCCGGATGCCCAAGCATTTGGGACACTGGGGCCAGCCGTCTGGGACACTGGGGCCCGGGTTACTCCACTGGTAGGATCAACCTGGGAGGCCCCGGTCGTGGCACCCTGAGTGGCAACCTGGGAGTGCCTAGGGACATACCCACGTGACCCCCCTGAACCTGAGGTGCTGGCACCCTGAGAGGGGGCACCAGCCACCGAACCATGAGAACCAACAGAAGAGGCGGCACCCCTAGCAGAGGTGCCACCAACCTTGACAATATTTACATTACCATTTTGGGCACCGGGAGCATTGGTGCCCATACCAACCATATTAACATTATGTACAGTATATACACGGGGACCATGGGGGGGAACACCAGAGGGAACAGCAAAAACAGGGGGGGGGGGAACAACCAAATGGGCAGAAGGGGCAGAAGGGGCAACAGCAGGGACAACAGCAGGGGCAACAGTAGGGGCAGCGACAAATAAGGGGGCAACATTAGTGGGGACATTTGACACAACTCTAGACATAACCTGGGAGGTCACCTGACCGCGGCCATAGAAACGCCGATCCACGGCCTCCCAATCATTGGGCTCGGACACATACCCAAATCTCCCACTCCCACCACTCCCAGCCGACCCCGAGCAGCCAGCAGAGCCCGAGGCAGAGCTAAGGATAGCCCCGCCGTCAGACCCACGCCGGCCGCTGGATGGCCGAGGGTGATGGGATTCCGGCGCGCGCCCGGCACCCCCGGGACCCGCGCCGCGCGCACCCGCAGCACCCGCGCCGCGCGCGCCCGCGTCCGCCACGGGACCCGCGGCACAGGCGACCACGGCGCCCGCAGCACAGGCACCAGGGACACCAGCGCCCGCCGGGGAGATGAGGGGAACCGACACAGGGGCAGACATAGGCACGGACACTTCACACACACGAACAGGCTCATTCATATCCACATCAGACACGGACAAACCAACAGACTGGGCGACATTCATACCAGGGGAGTCAGAGGGAGGGTTAGGAGGGAGGGAAGGGGATCAGAGGCAAGGAAAGCCCCCTCCATGGGAACGCTGGTGCAAGGTGGTACAGCACCAGCGGGGTCTGTCTCCCCATTCCCATGGAGGGCGGTGGGGAGCCCAGAGGGGCCGACAAGGGAAGGGTGGACAGACCCCAGGGCATCCCCCGAGGTCTGTAAGATGGGAAATTCCTCGTCGGAGTACACGTACCCCGACGAGCACTCACCCCCTCCTGCCGACTCTCCAGACTCCCGAGCAGCCACTTCCGGTCCGCGGGACTCGATGTTCTTTTTCCTCCTCCGTCTCCTAGCCTTTTTCGAGGTAACGGACTCCTCCATTGCCTCCACATCAGCCATATCGAAGGCCAGCAGGGTCTCCTTGATGGGAGCCGCAACCGGACCCTGCTGGACCTCCAGCCGCCAAGTTGCCCGAGACGGATCCTCAGCCCAATCACCCTCAGGCAACCCGGCGGCCATTTTGGATGGCGTTTTCGCGGTCTTTCCTTTCCGACCACGGGAACCGGAGTTTCTCCCCTCTGGTGAGGAAGCCCGGTCCCCTCCAGAGTCGGAACCGGACCCCCCACCATCGGAGAGGTCCCTCCGGTCCCCCAGCGACTCCTGACGGCGGGCACGGGCTTTCGCCCGCTGTCTTCTCTGTAGCTCCTCCTGGACCTGCCGGATCTCCGTCTCGAGACCCGGCAGCTTGGCAGACAAACTTTCCTCTTGTGATTTCTTTGAGGCAATCTTCGCCCGCAGGGGGGCCCTCTTATTATTAGAGCTGTGGCTGCTCTGGTATCGCAGTTCTCTAAGCTCACTCTGCACGCCCTCCAGCTTGCGGGTAGCGGCAGAGTGAGCCTCTCTCAAGGTTTGTAACCGGGTCAGCAGCTTGGCGTCCGCGATGGGGGTTGAGCCCCCACCACTGCCATGCGGGTTAACCCCCGCAGCTCCGGCCACCACCACCGTAGCGAAGGAGAGACCGGAGACTGCAGGGGCCTCCCCTACTGCTCGCTGGGCACCCTCCACGGGTGCCAGAACGGTGTCACTGGTCAGGGACCCGTCCACCGGGTCCTGGGGGGGAGGGGGGCGTTCAAGGAATTGAAGCCCCTCGGCCACCCGTTCCTGGCACAACCCAATGACACCCTTTAGCTGGGTGACATGGGTGCGCAGGATACCGGGCGAACCGTGGGGTATCCCTACCCCCCTCCTCCACTCCCCATACCTCCTGGACAGAACCTCTTCACGGACCAGCAGGTCCTCGACGTCCTTGCGGACGGCCCGAGCCAGGGCCTGGTACTCGGTCCATCCTAGCACAACATCCGGAGCCGGCAGCTCCACGCTCCGGAAAACTCTCTCCTCCTCGGTCCGGAGCCAGTCCTCCCAACCCCGGACCGCAGGGGAGGGAGAGCTCGCAGCCATCCCTGGCTGCAGGCTGCAGACCAGGGAGGGAAACAGGGGGGGGAAAACAGGAAAGCTCAATCCGAGAAAGGGTAACCAAAAACGGATCCGAAACAGCTAACCAACACCTCCACGCCCTGGCTAACTTGGAAAGTCCATAAACAAAGCAAATACAAAACAGAACAGCATGAGCAAAATAAATAACACCCAACCGGGACAATACAAACACACAACCAAAAAGAAAAACAGCCATAAAGGCTGTGCACCAGCCCAGGAGATGCCTCCCCCCCGAGATGCCCAAGCCCCAGAGATGCGCAGCCCCCGAGACATCACATCCCGGAGAACCGCACACCCCAGAGGCCCAGACACCCCGCGAGGAAGACACCCCCCAACACAAAATACCATCTTGGCCGTAAAGGCCTAGGAGATGCCCATCCCCGGGACGCCCAAACCCCCGAGATGCCCAGTCCCCCGGCCCGCGCAGCCCCCGGAGACGCGAAGCCCCCAAGACTCCACGCCCCAGAGGCTCGCACGTCCCCGAGGACCGCACGAACCAGAGGCCCAGACACCCCAGAAGTCCAGACGCCCCGAGGGCAGACACCCCCCAACTGAAACGAAAACTGCAGAAGGCGTCCACCCCCGAGACGCCCGAGCCCCCGAAGCGCGCAGACCCCCGAGACGCGCACGTCCCAGAGGCCCGCACACCCCGGAGGCCCCGACGCCCCGAGGGCAGACACCCCCCCCCCCCCCCCAGGAGGCGCCCATCCCCGAAGCGCACAGCCCCCCGAGGCGCGCGGCCCCCCGAGACTCGAACGTCCCGGAGGCCCCCGCACCCCGCAGGCCCGCGCGCCCCGGAGGCAGACAACCCCCCTTTAAGGAACACACGCCCCGGAGACACACCCGCCCGAGGAGCACACGCACCCCAGAGGCGTCCACCCCCCGGACACGCACACCCCAGAGGCTCACACCCCCCAAGGCACGCGCGCCCAGAAGGCTTTCGCCCCAGGGAGGCGCACCCACCAGGGACAGGCGCACCCCCGGGGACATGCATCCCAGGAGGGGGGGGTTACATGAAACACTGAACAGGACGCAGGACAAGCACAGGACACGATACAGATAGGGAGAGCCCAACGATTGGGCCCTGCCCGCAGCCAGGTGACCCCTGTAAATAATAAAAAAACAAGAAATAAATAAATCAAAAAGACAAACATGGGGGTCACACATACCATCAACATACCAGCACTTTTCCAATTTCCCACCACCCACCAAAACCCAACAAAACCCACCACCCCAAGGGTTAGTCCATCCCCTCGTCCGTAGCACCCACCCACACTCAAATACCAAACCCACCACCTCAGGGGTTCGTCCATCCCCCCGTCCATCAAATGAATAACCAAAACCCGCCACCCACCACCCCACCACCTCAGGGGTTCGTCCATCCCCCCGTCCATGATCACCCCACACCCCCACCACCCCCCAAGAAACCCACCACCCCAAAGGAGTCCATCCCTCCGTCCATAATTCAAAACCACCCACCACCCAACAATAATCAAGGTATCAGAAATTAAAGTAAACCAGTAACGGAATAGCAATCAAATACATTATATACAAGAAAAACCCTAAACCAACAATACTGTACAAAACACCAAACCCTATAAACTCCCTACAGGAAGAAGGTACTCACCTTGTTATATGTGGTAGCCTTCCATTAAAATCAAAAATCCGACCAAAAATCTAACGGGAAAGTGAAGGACAGTTAACAGAAACCACCACCAAGACAAGGACCTGCCATGGACCGGCTCAAGGCGGGTGGACCTTGAAATTTCGCCACAGACGCTGCCAGATAGTAAGGTCCATGGAGGCCCTTTCCGCATGATAGATCCCACAAAGCGTTCTCCGAATGTCTGCCACCACCACCTGACAGGAAAGGTCTTTTCGCTGTAGGGATACCTGACACCGTGCCATCCACGTGAAGTACTTAACTACTGAACTAACTACATACAAAGTGCTCAAATTAAAAGTCCTCCCCCGTGAGTTGGACGTCCCGTACACCCACTCCGCGTAAGACCAGCGGGTGAGGCAGGGGATGCCCAAGGCGGCCGAGACCTCTTTGTAGACCCGCAGATTAAAGGGGCACTCGAGGAGAAAGTGGTCCATAGACTCCACTCTCCCGGAACATTCCACCCGGGGACAACCACGGTCCTCGATGTTCCTGTACTTCAAGTTCCCTCTAACATAAAGCCTACCGTGGAAGGAAAGGAACGCCAAGTCTCGGAATTTCTCCGGAAGGCGCCTGGAGTTGAGATTTTGCAACCCCGAGGCGAGAGTACTTGGCGGGCAGTCCCTCAAGGCCAGCTGAACGCCATAGTGGGTGGCCAGGACCCTACCCGCAAGAAGCCTCTTGGGAGAGTCCCGAATCTCATCCACCGTGACGCTCCACCGGCGCAAAGTCCCCACTCCCTCGGTGACCGAAGTCGGGAGGTAGTGAGAATGCCTGACTCGCATGCTCTTCACTCTCCCGCCGTGGAACCAGTCCACCAGGAAAGGCGCAACCCACTCCCTGAAAGTACATACCCAGCCAGGCGGCTCGTCCTTCAGGAGAGCCCCGAAATTCCTTTTCAGGAAGGTGATGGTGAAAAAGACGATGGGGTTGACCATGGCCAAACCCCCGTCCTTCCTGGCCAGGTACGTGACCTCCCTCTTGATGAGGTTCAGCCTGTTCCCCCACAACATGCGGAAGAACAGCGCGAACACCCGAGCGTGGAGAGATCTCGGCAAGAGGAAGATGTTACTGACGTGGCCGAATACAGTCAGTACGTAGGTCTTAATCAGCCTCACCCGCTCTCTGTAGGTCAGCTTCCACCTATGGCTCTCCTCCACCTTGCGAGAAGCAATGGCAAGCCGTTCGGACCAGTTCCTGAGAGCCATATCCCCTGGCCCGAACACTATTCCCAAGATCTTAATTTCGGGTTGGGCTGGCGGGAAGCCGTCCGGAAGGGGAAACTGGTCCCCCTCCTTCCCACACCAGAAAACTCCACTCTTGGCCCTGTTGACTTGGGACGTGGAAGCGGCAGAGTACGCCTGAATCATTTCGTCCACCACAGCGGACTCCTGAGTCTTGGAGACCACTATGGAGACGTCATCGGCGTAGGCGACCACCCGTAAGGGCCTCTCCGGAGCCCGGGCCACTCCTTGCAGCGCGCTCGCATCGATTGCCCTTATAAAGGGGTCGATGGCGAACACGTACAGGAGCGGGCTGAGGGGACAGCCCTGCCGGACCCCAGATCGGATCCCAAACACCCTGCCTTTCCAACCGTTAACAAGAGCGAAGCTATCTGCCCCCCTGTACAGGGTAATAATCCAATTGATGAATTTGGTGGGCAAGCCATACTTCCGCAAGACTGACCACAGATAGCGGTGATCAACTCGATCAAAAGCCTTCGACTGATCAAGCGCCAGCAGGTAGAACCCCCCATCCCCAGCCCTGCACTGCTCGAGAGCTTCCCTGACCTCGGAAACGGCATCGAAGACAGTTCGTCCCTCAAGAGCACAGTACTGCGAGGTGGAGAGAATCTGCCCCGCCAGGCCCTGTAATCGCTTCATCAAAATCCTCGCCAAGACCTTCCTGTCGACATTGAGGAGGGATATGGGGCGCCAGTTCCCCACATCCGCAGTGTCGACAACGTTCGGCTTGGTCAGCAAAATCAAAGCAGAAGACCTCATCGAGGCGGGCAATAATCCTTGAGCCAGGCTCTCATTAAACACCTCCGTCAGATGAGGGGCCAAGAGAGCGCAGAACTGCTGGTAAAATTCAGCCGTCAGGCCATCAGGACCTGGCGACTTACTTTTGTTCTGCTGCATGATGCTCTCTGTGACCTCTTCTATGGTGATATCACCGACCAAGTCATCCAGAGGGTAATCGCTACTCCCAGGGAGTGTGATCCCGCTCAAGAAGTCATCTACCCTGCTGTTCCCGCGGGACGATCCCCCGTCGGTACACTGCGGTCTGTCCTTTCCGAGGAGTCTCATATAGTAGTCGCGGACCACCTTCAGGATCCCGCGAGGAGATTCCTCGAGGATCCCGTCAGTGTTCCGCAAACTAGCGATGGTCTTGGTACCTTCCTTCCTCTTGCAACTAAGAAAAGGATCAGGCGAGTGGTAAGCCCCATGATCCCTCTCCTTCACAAGAGAGGCGTACCTGTCGTACTGGAAACTCTTCATCAGGGACTTTACCGCTACAATGTCCTCGGGGTCACCTCCCTGCGAGATCAGGATATCCAACCTCGAGAGCAGGCTCAGGTACACCTTATACCTGGAGGACTGCATGTTCTGGGCGAGATTGCGAAAGAGCTTTTGAGTTCTCGCTTTCACCATGTCCCACCACTCGGACTTCAGCTGACCGAAGTCTGCCAAGGTCACCTGGTCGTGGAAGAACCTCTCAAAGGCCTGCTGAACCCTCGGTTCCACCAGGAGGTCTGAATTGAGCCGCCATATCCCTCTCCCTTTGGATGGGGTGTTGCGGACATTCAACTCACAAGACAAAATGTGATGATCGGAGAACTCCACCGGTGTAAGCACAGGTGCCGTCACCGGGAAATCCTCCTTAAAGAAAAACCTATCTATCCTACTCTCACTATTGCCTCGCTTATAGGTGAACCCACCCGTGGGATTGGGAGCGTGATGAAGGAACGCATCTACCAATCCAGCCTGTCTAACCATTCTAGCTAGAAAAATGGAATCATATCCAAGCCTCTGAGTGGCGCCTCTCCTGTCCTGAGGCCTAATGATGGTGTTAAAATCACCGCCAAACAGGATTTGCTTGGACGTATACAGGTAAGGCTCTATCTCGCTAAACAGGCACTTCCTCTCCCACTTGGTTTGGGGGCCGTAGATGTTAATTATACGGAGAGGTTGCCTGCCCAGCGACACATCTAAAACCACACAGCGTCCTTTTTGCAGCTCGATGATCCTGGTGATGCTGGCATCAACCTCCTTGAACAGGATGGCGATCCCCCCATAGCTCTCTGTGGCTAGGGAGAAGTAGGAGGGCCCCCATCTCCAGTCCCGCTTTGCAGCGTGCAGGGCCGCCAAGGTTTGCAGCCGGGTCTCCTGCACCAGGATGATATTGTGCGGAGCCCGGCTGAGATGGTCGAAAACCAAGAAGCGGGCCCTGCTGGACTTTACGCTGTTTACATTCACCGTAGCCACAGAGAGTATAGGAAGAGTCGCCATAGGAGTCATCGCGAGCTCAAGGAGACTTTCCCTTCTTCCTGCTCACCCCCTCCTCCCTGTCCGAGCCGTACCTCTTTATGGAGACGCCTGGACAGAGGGGTCCATCGTCCCCCAGAGGCACCTCCTCACCTATCTCGACCCCTATCCCCGCGTCGGAGAGGTCCGCCATCTCCCCCTCCAGCTCCTCGTCGCCCCAGCTGGGAGCCAGTGCCTCAAACCGGTTGGAAAGAGACACTGGGGGCTCCTTCGGAGCCGGGGAGGAGACGGTTTTCCCCGCCTTGCCACCCTTTGTCACAGTCCCCTTTTTGGGGGGCTGCTTCGCAGGGGGCTCGGCAGTCCTCCGAGACGAGGAGGGGGCCGAGATTCCCGGACAGGAAGAGGGGGTACTAACTACAGTAGTGGGGGAAGGGGCAACCTGGGGACCTGACGTAACCTGGGGAGGAAGGGGGTTATTTACAACTGGAAGGGGACCAGGGGACCCAGGGACAACACCCGTGCTGGACGTGCTCAATTGTACCAACTCTAAGTGACGGAGTGAGCTGATCGCCACCGGGTTCGCCACAGGTGGAAACATTGCGACCGGGGGAGGAGTGGGCCGCTGTTGGTGGCCAGAGACAGAGGTGTGGGGGACGGAGGCACCAGATGTTCCGGCAACCACCCCTAGCCCAGCAGGTCCCTCGCCCATCTCGAGAGGTTCCCCCCTCCAGATGTCGTCGAGGTTGTGCTCAGCCTCGGGGCAGTTGCGGTAAGGATGCCCCATCCTCCCACACAGATTACACTTAATCTCCCTCTGGCAGGAGTCCCGAGTGTGCCCCAACTCACCACATATGGTGCATTTAAGGATCTGGCAGGCATTACTGAAATGCCTGTCAGACCCGCACCTGTGGCACCTCCGAGGCTGAGTAGGGTAGAAGCATGACACCCTCTCAGCCCCGATGAAGAAGGAGTTGGGGAGGTGTTGAGTCACACCCTGGATCTCCTTCAACAAGACGGGGACAGTCCACCCACCTGTCCATATCCCATCCTCATCCAAGATCTTAACTGGGGGGCTCTTTACTTCTCCATACCTCCTGATCCATACCAGGATGTCCGCTATGGGAATGGACTCGTTCCGCACCAGGATGGTTACCCTCTTAACCCCCTGGCGGGACACGGGAATAGCGGTAAACCCGGCGAACTTCGACCCCTGCTGAGAGCTGGCCGCCCCCCACCTCGCCCAGAAAAGGTCCAGGAGCTGCGATGTCATGAAGGAGACATCGAACTCCCGGGTTCCCGAGGCGTGGATAAGGGCGAACAGATCAGAGGGGGAGAACCCCATGTCCCTTAGACCGGCCACCAGCACCCTCCTGTCAGGCACCCGGGTCTCGCGCGCCCAGGCCAACCGTACCACGTTCCTCCTGCTCCCTGGAGGGGGGGCCAGAGGACGCACGGCCGTGCCAGCCGCAGACGCACGAGGGGGCCCGGATGCCCAAGCATTTGGGACACTGGGGCCAGCCGTCTGGGACACTGGGGCCCGGGTTACTCCACTGGTAGGATCAACCTGGGAGGCCCCGGTCGTGGCACCCTGAGTGGCAACCTGGGAGTGCCTAGGGACATACCCACGTGACCCCCCTGAACCTGAGGTGCTGGCACCCTGAGAGGGGGCACCAGCCACCGAACCATGAGAACCAACAGAAGAGGCGGCACCCCTAGCAGAGGTGCCACCAACCTTGACAATATTTACATTACCATTTTGGGCACCGGGAGCATTGGTGCCCATACCAACCATATTAACATTATGTACAGTATATACACGGGGACCATGGGGGGGAACACCAGAGGGAACAGCAAAAACAGGGGGGGGGGGAACAACCAAATGGGCAGAAGGGGCAGAAGGGGCAACAGCAGGGACAACAGCAGGGGCAACAGTAGGGGCAGCGACAAATAAGGGGGCAACATTAGTGGGGACATTTGACACAACTCTAGACATAACCTGGGAGGTCACCTGACCGCGGCCATAGAAACGCCGATCCACGGCCTCCCAATCATTGGGCTCGGACACATACCCAAATCTCCCACTCCCACCACTCCCAGCCGACCCCGAGCAGCCAGCAGAGCCCGAGGCAGAGCTAAGGATAGCCCCGCCGTCAGACCCACGCCGGCCGCTGGATGGCCGAGGGTGATGGGATTCCGGCGCGCGCCCGGCACCCCCGGGACCCGCGCCGCGCGCACCCGCAGCACCCGCGCCGCGCGCGCCCGCGTCCGCCACGGGACCCGCGGCACAGGCGACCACGGCGCCCGCAGCACAGGCACCAGGGACACCAGCGCCCGCCGGGGAGATGAGGGGAACCGACACAGGGGCAGACATAGGCACGGACACTTCACACACACGAACAGGCTCATTCATATCCACATCAGACACGGACAAACCAACAGACTGGGCGACATTCATACCAGGGGAGTCAGAGGGAGGGTTAGGAGGGAGGGAAGGGGATCAGAGGCAAGGAAAGCCCCCTCCATGGGAACGCTGGTGCAAGGTGGTACAGCACCAGCGGGGTCTGTCTCCCCATTCCCATGGAGGGCGGTGGGGAGCCCAGAGGGGCCGACAGGGGAAGGGTGGACAGACCCCAGGGCATCCCCCGAGGTCTGTAAGATGGGAAATTCCTCGTCGGAGTACACGTACCCCGACGAGCACTCACCCCCTCCTGCCGACTCTCCAGACTCCCGAGCAGCCACTTCCGGTCCGCGGGACTCGATGTTCTTTTTCCTCCTCCGTCTCCTAGCCTTTTTCGAGGTAACGGACTCCTCCATTGCCTCCACATCAGCCATATCGAAGGCCAGCAGGGTCTCCTTGATGGGAGCCGCAACCGGACCCTGCTGGACCTCCAGCCGCCAAGTTGCCCGAGACGGATCCTCAGCCCAATCACCCTCAGGCAACCCGGCGGCCATTTTGGATGGCGTTTTCGCGGTCTTTCCTTTCCGACCACGGGAACCGGAGTTTCTCCCCTCTGGTGAGGAAGCCCGGTCCCCTCCAGAGTCGGAACCGGACCCCCCACCATCGGAGAGGTCCCTCCGGTCCCCCAGCGACTCCTGACGGCGGGCACGGGCTTTCGCCCGCTGTCTTCTCTGTAGCTCCTCCTGGACCTGCCGGATCTCCGTCTCGAGACCCGGCAGCTTGGCAGACAAACTTTCCTCTTGTGATTTCTTTGAGGCAATCTTCGCCCGCAGGGGGGCCCTCTTATTATTAGAGCTGTGGCTGCTCTGGTATCGCAGTTCTCTAAGCTCACTCTGCACGCCCTCCAGCTTGCGGGTAGCGGCAGAGTGAGCCTCTCTCAAGGTTTGTAACCGGGTCAGCAGCTTGGCGTCCGCGATGGGGGTTGAGCCCCCACCACTGCCATGCGGGTTAACCCCCGCAGCTCCGGCCACCACCACCGTAGCGAAGGAGAGACCGGAGACTGCAGGGGCCTCCCCTACTGCTCGCTGGGCACCCTCCACGGGTGCCAGAACGGTGTCACTGGTCAGGGACCCGTCCACCGGGTCCTGGGGGGGAGGGGGGCGTTCAAGGAATTGAAGCCCCTCGGCCACCCGTTCCTGGCACAACCCAATGACACCCTTTAGCTGGGTGACATGGGTGCGCAGGATACCGGGCGAACCGTGGGGTATCCCTACCCCCCTCCTCCACTCCCCATACCTCCTGGACAGAACCTCTTCACGGACCAGCAGGTCCTCGACGTCCTTGCGGACGGCCCGAGCCAGGGCCTGGTACTCGGTCCATCCTAGCACAACATCCGGAGCCGGCAGCTCCACGCTCCGGAAAACTCTCTCCTCCTCGGTCCGGAGCCAGTCCTCCCAACCCCGGACCGCAGGGGAGGGAGAGCTCGCAGCCATCCCTGGCTGCAGGCTGCAGACCAGGGAGGGAAACAGGGGGGGGAAAACAGGAAAGCTCAATCCGAGAAAGGGTAACCAAAAACGGATCCGAAACAGCTAACCAACACCTCCACGCCCTGGCTAACTTGGAAAGTCCATAAACAAAGCAAATACAAAACAGAACAGCATGAGCAAAATAAATAACACCCAACCGGGACAATACAAACACACAACCAAAAAGAAAAACAGCCATAAAGGCTGTGCACCAGCCCAGGAGATGCCTCCCCCCCGAGATGCCCAAGCCCCAGAGATGCGCAGCCCCCGAGACATCACATCCCGGAGAACCGCACACCCCAGAGGCCCAGACACCCCGCGAGGAAGACACCCCCCAACACAAAATACCATCTTGGCCGTAAAGGCCTAGGAGATGCCCATCCCCGGGACGCCCAAACCCCCGAGATGCCCAGTCCCCCGGCCCGCGCAGCCCCCGGAGACGCGAAGCCCCCAAGACTCCACGCCCCAGAGGCTCGCACGTCCCCGAGGACCGCACGAACCAGAGGCCCAGACACCCCAGAAGTCCAGACGCCCCGAGGGCAGACACCCCCCAACTGAAACGAAAACTGCAGAAGGCGTCCACCCCCGAGACGCCCGAGCCCCCGAAGCGCGCAGACCCCCGAGACGCGCACGTCCCAGAGGCCCGCACACCCCGGAGGCCCCGACGCCCCGAGGGCAGACACCCCCCCCCCCCCCCAGGAGGCGCCCATCCCCGAAGCGCACAGCCCCCCGAGGCGCGCGGCCCCCCGAGACTCGAACGTCCCGGAGGCCCCCGCACCCCGCAGGCCCGCGCGCCCCGGAGGCAGACAACCCCCCTTTAAGGAACACACGCCCCGGAGACACACCCGCCCGAGGAGCACACGCACCCCAGAGGCGTCCACCCCCCGGACACGCACACCCCAGAGGCTCACACCCCCCAAGGCACGCGCGCCCAGAAGGCTTTCGCCCCAGGGAGGCGCACCCACCAGGGACAGGCGCACCCCCGGGGACATGCATCCCAGGAGGGGGGGGTTACATGAAACACTGAACAGGACGCAGGACAAGCACAGGACACGATACAGATAGGGAGAGCCCAACGATTGGGCCCTGCCCGCAGCCAGGTGACCCCTGTAAATAATAAAAAAACAAGAAATAAATAAATCAAAAAGACAAACATGGGGGTCACACATACCATCAACATACCAGCACTTTTCCAATTTCCCACCACCCACCAAAACCCAACAAAACCCACCACCCCAAGGGTTAGTCCATCCCCTCGTCCGTAGCACCCACCCACACTCAAATACCAAACCCACCACCTCAGGGGTTCGTCCATCCCCCCGTCCATCAAATGAATAACCAAAACCCGCCACCCACCACCCCACCACCTCAGGGGTTCGTCCATCCCCCCGTCCATGATCACCCCACACCCCCACCACCCCCCAAGAAACCCACCACCCCAAAGGAGTCCATCCCTCCGTCCATAATTCAAAACCACCCACCACCCAACAATAATCAAGGTATCAGAAATTAAAGTAAACCAGTAACGGAATAGCAATCAAATACATTATATACAAGAAAAACCCTAAACCAACAATACTGTACAAAACACCAAACCCTATAAACTCCCTACAGGAAGAAGGTACTCACCTTGTTATATGTGGTAGCCTTCCATTAAAATCAAAAATCCGACCAAAAATCTAACGGGAAAGTGAAGGACAGTTAACAGAAACCACCACCAAGACAAGGACCTGCCATGGACCGGCTCAAGGCGGGTGGACCTTGAAATTTCGCCACAGACGCTGCCAGATAGTAAGGTCCATGGAGGCCCTTTCCGCATGATAGATCCCACAAAGCGTTCTCCGAATGTCTGCCACCACCACCTGACAGGAAAGGTCTTTTCGCTGTAGGGATACCTGACACCGTGCCATCCACGTGAAGTACTTAACTACTGAACTAACTACATACAAAGTGCTCAAATTAAAAGTCCTCCCCCGTGAGTTGGACGTCCCGTACACCCACTCCGCGTAAGACCAGCGGGTGAGGCAGGGGATGCCCAAGGCGGCCGAGACCTCTTTGTAGACCCGCAGATTAAAGGGGCACTCGAGGAGAAAGTGGTCCATAGACTCCACTCTCCCGGAACATTCCACCCGGGGACAACCACGGTCCTCGATGTTCCTGTACTTCAAGTTCCCTCTAACATAAAGCCTACCGTGGAAGGAAAGGAACGCCAAGTCTCGGAATTTCTCCGGAAGGCGCCTGGAGTTGAGATTTTGCAACCCCGAGGCGAGAGTACTTGGCGGGCAGTCCCTCAAGGCCAGCTGAACGCCATAGTGGGTGGCCAGGACCCTACCCGCAAGAAGCCTCTTGGGAGAGTCCCGAATCTCATCCACCGTGACGCTCCACCGGCGCAAAGTCCCCACTCCCTCGGTGACCGAAGTCGGGAGGTAGTGAGAATGCCTGACTCGCATGCTCTTCACTCTCCCGCCGTGGAACCAGTCCACCAGGAAAGGCGCAACCCACTCCCTGAAAGTACATACCCAGCCAGGCGGCTCGTCCTTCAGGAGAGCCCCGAAATTCCTTTTCAGGAAGGTGATGGTGAAAAAGACGATGGGGTTGACCATGGCCAAACCCCCGTCCTTCCTGGCCAGGTACGTGACCTCCCTCTTGATGAGGTTCAGCCTGTTCCCCCACAACATGCGGAAGAACAGCGCGAACACCCGAGCGTGGAGAGATCTCGGCAAGAGGAAGATGTTACTGACGTGGCCGAATACAGTCAGTACGTAGGTCTTAATCAGCCTCACCCGCTCTCTGTAGGTCAGCTTCCACCTATGGCTCTCCTCCACCTTGCGAGAAGCAATGGCAAGCCGTTCGGACCAGTTCCTGAGAGCCATATCCCCTGGCCCGAACACTATTCCCAAGATCTTAATTTCGGGTTGGGCTGGCGGGAAGCCGTCCGGAAGGGGAAACTGGTCCCCCTCCTTCCCACACCAGAAAACTCCACTCTTGGCCCTGTTGACTTGGGACGTGGAAGCGGCAGAGTACGCCTGAATCATTTCGTCCACCACAGCGGACTCCTGAGTCTTGGAGACCACTATGGAGACGTCATCGGCGTAGGCGACCACCCGTAAGGGCCTCTCCGGAGCCCGGGCCACTCCTTGCAGCGCGCTCGCATCGATTGCCCTTATAAAGGGGTCGATGGCGAACACGTACAGGAGCGGGCTGAGGGGACAGCCCTGCCGGACCCCAGATCGGATCCCAAACGCCCTGCCTTTCCAACCGTTAACAAGAGCGAAGCTATCTGCCCCCCTGTACAGGGTAATAATCCAATTGATGAATTTGGTGGGCAAGCCATACTTCCGCAAGACTGACCACAGATAGCGGTGATCAACTCGATCAAAAGCCTTCGACTGATCAAGCGCCAGCAGGTAGAACCCCCCATCCCCAGCCCTGCACTGCTCGAGAGCTTCCCTGACCTCGGAAACGGCATCGAAGACAGTTCGTCCCTCAAGAGCACAGTACTGCGAGGTGGAGAGAATCTGCCCCGCCAGGCCCTGTAATCGCTTCATCAAAATCCTCGCCAAGACCTTCCTGTCGACATTGAGGAGGGATATGGGGCGCCAGTTCCCCACATCCGCAGTGTCGACAACGTTCGGCTTGGTCAGCAAAATCAAAGCAGAAGACCTCATCGAGGCGGGCAATAATCCTTGAGCCAGGCTCTCATTAAACACCTCCGTCAGATGAGGGGCCAAGAGAGCGCAGAACTGCTGGTAAAATTCAGCCGTCAGGCCATCAGGACCTGGCGACTTACTTTTGTTCTGCTGCATGATGCTCTCTGTGACCTCTTCTATGGTGATATCACCGACCAAGTCATCCAGAGGGTAATCGCTACTCCCAGGGAGTGTGATCCCGCTCAAGAAGTCATCTACCCTGCTGTTCCCGCGGGACGATCCCCCGTCGGTACACTGCGGTCTGTCCTTTCCGAGGAGTCTCATATAGTAGTCGCGGACCACCTTCAGGATCCCGCGAGGAGATTCCTCGAGGATCCCGTCAGTGTTCCGCAAACTAGCGATGGTCTTGGTACCTTCCTTCCTCTTGCAACTAAGAAAAGGATCAGGCGAGTGGTAAGCCCCATGATCCCTCTCCTTCACAAGAGAGGCGTACCTGTCGTACTGGAAACTCTTCATCAGGGACTTTACCGCTACAATGTCCTCGGGGTCACCTCCCTGCGAGATCAGGATATCCAACCTCGAGAGCAGGCTCAGGTACACCTTATACCTGGAGGACTGCATGTTCTGGGCGAGATTGCGAAAGAGCTTTTGAGTTCTCGCTTTCACCATGTCCCACCACTCGGACTTCAGCTGACCGAAGTCTGCCAAGGTCACCTGGTCGTGGAAGAACCTCTCAAAGGCCTGCTGAACCCTCGGTTCCACCAGGAGGTCTGAATTGAGCCGCCATATCCCTCTCCCTTTGGATGGGGTGTTGCGGACATTCAACTCACAAGACAAAATGTGATGATCGGAGAACTCCACCGGTGTAAGCACAGGTGCCGTCACCGGGAAATCCTCCTTAAAGAAAAACCTATCTATCCTACTCTCACTATTGCCTCGCTTATAGGTGAACCCACCCGTGGGATTGGGAGCGTGATGAAGGAACGCATCTACCAATCCAGCCTGTCTAACCATTCTAGCTAGAAAAATGGAATCATATCCAAGCCTCTGAGTGGCGCCTCTCCTGTCCTGAGGCCTAATGATGGTGTTAAAATCACCGCCAAACAGGATTTGCTTGGACGTATACAGGTAAGGCTCTATCTCGCTAAACAGGCACTTCCTCTCCCACTTGGTTTGGGGGCCGTAGATGTTAATTATACGGAGAGGTTGCCTGCCCAGCGACACATCTAAAACCACACAGCGTCCTTTTTGCAGCTCGATGATCCTGGTGATGCTGGCATCAACCTCCTTGAACAGGATGGCGATCCCCCCATAGCTCTCTGTGGCTAGGGAGAAGTAGGAGGGCCCCCATCTCCAGTCCCGCTTTGCAGCGTGCAGGGCCGCCAAGGTTTGCAGCCGGGTCTCCTGCACCAGGATGATATTGTGCGGAGC
The DNA here is from genome assembly GCF_036172605.1 of Pelobates fuscus. Classification (NCBI taxonomy): domain Eukaryota; kingdom Metazoa; phylum Chordata; class Amphibia; order Anura; family Pelobatidae; genus Pelobates; species Pelobates fuscus. Next base: position 189,140,966 of record NC_086323.1, read on the forward strand.
CCGGCTGAGATGGTCGAAAACCAAGAAGCGGGCCCTGCTGGACTTTACGCTGTTTACATTCACCGTAGCCACAGAGAGTATAGGAAGAGTCGCCATAGGAGTCATCGCGAGCTCAAGGAGACTTTCCCTTCTTCCTGCTCACCCCCTCCTCCCTGTCCGAGCCGTACCTCTTTATGGAGACGCCTGGACAGAGGGGTCCATCGTCCCCCAGAGGCACCTCCTCACCTATCTCGACCCCTATCCCCGCGTCGGAGAGGTCCGCCATCTCCCCCTCCAGCTCCTCGTCGCCCCAGCTGGGAGCCAGTGCCTCAAACCGGTTGGAAAGAGACACTGGGGGCTCCTTCGGAGCCGGGGAGGAGACGGTTTTCCCCGCCTTGCCACCCTTTGTCACAGTCCCCTTTTTGGGGGGCTGCTTCGCAGGGGGCTCGGCAGTCCTCCGAGACGAGGAGGGGGCCGAGATTCCCGGACAGGAAGAGGGGGTACTAACTACAGTAGTGGGGGAAGGGGCAACCTGGGGACCTGACGTAACCTGGGGAGGAAGGGGGTTATTTACAACTGGAAGGGGACCAGGGGACCCAGGGACAACACCCGTGCTGGACGTGCTCAATTGTACCAACTCTAAGTGACGGAGTGAGCTGATCGCCACCGGGTTCGCCACAGGTGGAAACATTGCGACCGGGGGAGGAGTGGGCCGCTGTTGGTGGCCAGAGACAGAGGTGTGGGGGACGGAGGCACCAGATGTTCCGGCAACCACCCCTAGCCCAGCAGGTCCCTCGCCCATCTCGAGAGGTTCCCCCCTCCAGATGTCGTCGAGGTTGTGCTCAGCCTCGGGGCAGTTGCGGTAAGGATGCCCCATCCTCCCACACAGATTACACTTAATCTCCCTCTGGCAGGAGTCCCGAGTGTGCCCCAACTCACCACATATGGTGCATTTAAGGATCTGGCAGGCATTACTGAAATGCCTGTCAGACCCGCACCTGTGGCACCTCCGAGGCTGAGTAGGGTAGAAGCATGACACCCTCTCAGCCCCGATGAAGAAGGAGTTGGGGAGGTGTTGAGTCACACCCTGGATCTCCCTCAACAAGACGGGGACAGTCCACCCACCTGTCCATATCCCATCCTCATCCAAGATCTTAACTGGGGGGCTCTTTACTTCTCCATACCTCCTGATCCATACCAGGATGTCCGCTATGGGAATGGACTCGTTCCGCACCAGGATGGTTACCCTCTTAACCCCCTGGCGGGACACGGGAATAGCGGTAAACCCGGCGAACTTCGACCCCTGCTGAGAGCTGGCCGCCCCCCACCTCGCCCAGAAAAGGTCCAGGAGCTGCGATGTCATGAAGGAGACATCGAACTCCCGGGTTCCCGAGGCGTGGATAAGGGCGAACAGATCAGAGGGGGAGAACCCCATGTCCCTTAGACCGGCCACCAGCACCCTCCTGTCAGGCACCCGGGTCTCGCGCGCCCAGGCCAACCGTACCACGTTCCTCCTGCTCCCTGGAGGGGGGGCCAGAGGACGCACGGCCGTGCCAGCCGCAGACGCACGAGGGGGCCCGGATGCCCAAGCATTTGGGACACTGGGGCCAGCCGTCTGGGACACTGGGGCCCGGGTTACTCCACTGGTAGGATCAACCTGGGAGGCCCCGGTCGTGGCACCCTGAGTGGCAACCTGGGAGTGCCTAGGGACATACCCACGTGACCCCCCTGAACCTGAGGTGCTGGCACCCTGAGAGGGGGCACCAGCCACCGAACCATGAGAACCAACAGAAGAGGCGGCACCCCTAGCAGAGGTGCCACCAACCTTGACAATATTTACATTACCATTTTGGGCACCGGGAGCATTGGTGCCCATACCAACCATATTAACATTATGTACAGTATATACACGGGGACCATGGGGGGGAACACCAGAGGGAACAGCAAAAACAGGGGGGGGGGGGAACAACCAAATGGGCAGAAGGGGCAGAAGGGGCAACAGCAGGGACAACAGCAGGGGCAACAGTAGGGGCAGCGACAAATAAGGGGGCAACATTAGTGGGGACATTTGACACAACTCTAGACATAACCTGGGAGGTCACCTGACCGCGGCCATAGAAACGCCGATCCACGGCCTCCCAATCATTGGGCTCGGACACATACCCAAATCTCCCACTCCCACCACTCCCAGCCGACCCCGAGCAGCCAGCAGAGCCCGAGGCAGAGCTAAGGATAGCCCCGCCGTCAGACCCACGCCGGCCGCTGGATGGCCGAGGGTGATGGGATTCCGGCGCGCGCCCGGCACCCCCGGGACCCGCGCCGCGCGCACCCGCAGCACCCGCGCCGCGCGCGCCCGCGTCCGCCACGGGACCCGCGGCACAGGCGACCACGGCGCCCGCAGCACAGGCACCAGGGACACCAGCGCCCGCCGGGGAGATGAGGGGAACCGACACAGGGGCAGACATAGGCACGGACACTTCACACACACGAACAGGCTCATTCATATCCACATCAGACACGGACAAACCAACAGACTGGGCGACATTCATACCAGGGGAGTCAGAGGGAGGGTTAGGAGGGAGGGAGGGAAGGGGATCAGAGGCAAGGAAAGCCCCCTCCATGGGAACGCTGGTGCAAGGTGGTACAGCACCAGCGGGGTCTGTCTCCCCATTCCCATGGAGGGCGGTGGGGAGCCCAGAGGGGCCGACAGGGGAAGGGTGGACAGACCCCAGGGCATCCCCCGAGGTCTGTAAGATGGGAAATTCCTCGTCGGAGTACACGTACCCCGACGAGCACTCACCCCCTCCTGCCGACTCTCCAGACTCCCGAGCAGCCACTTCCGGTCCGCGGGACTCGATGTTCTTTTTCCTCCTCCGTCTCCTAGCCTTTTTCGAGGTACCGGACTCCTCCATTGCCTCCACATCAGCCATATCGAAGGCCAGCAGGGTCTCCTTGATGGGAGCCGCAACCGGACCCTGCTGGACCTCCAGCCGCCAAGTTGCCCGAGACGGATCCTCAGCCCAATCACCCTCAGGCAATCCGGCGGCCATTTTGGATGGCGTTTTCGCGGTCTTTCCTTTCCGACCACGGGAACCGGAGTTTCTCCCCTCTGGTGAGGAAGCCCGGTCCCCTCCAGAGTCGGAACCGGACCCCCCACCATCGGAGAGGTCCCTCCGGTCCCCCAGCGACTCCTGACGGCGGGCACGGGCTTTCGCCCGCTGTCTTCTCTGTAGCTCCTCCTGGACCTGCCGGATCTCCGTCTCGAGACCCGGCAGCTTGGCAGACAAACTTTCCTCTTGTGATTTCTTTGAGGCAATCTTCGCCCGCAGGGGGGCCCTCTTATTATTAGAGCTGTGGCTGCTCTGGTATCGCAGTTCTCTAAGCTCACTCTGCACGCCCTCCAGCTTGCGGGTAGCGGCAGAGTGAGCCTCTCTCAAGGTTTGTAACCGGGTCAGCAGCTTGGCGTCCGCGATGGGGGTTGAGCCCCCACCACTGCCATGCGGGTTAACCCCCGCAGCTCCGGCCACCACCACCGTAGCGAAGGAGAGACCGGAGACTGCAGGGGCCTCCCCTACTGCTCGCTGGGCACCCTCCACGGGTGCCAGAACGGTGTCACTGGTCAGGGACCCGTCCACCGGGTCCTGGGGGGGAGGGGGGCGTTCAAGGAATTGAAGCCCCTCGGCCACCCGTTCCTGGCACAACCCAATGACACCCTTTAGCTGGGTGACATGGGTGCGCAGGATACCGGGCGAACCGTGGGGTATCCCTACCCCCCTCCTCCACTCCCCATACCTCCTGGACAGAACCTCTTCACGGACCAGCAGGTCCTCGACGTCCTTGCGGACGGCCCGAGCCAGGGCCTGGTACTCGGTCCATCCTAGCACAACATCCGGAGCCGGCAGCTCCACGCTCCGGAAAACTCTCTCCTCCTCGGTCCGGAGCCAGTCCTCCCAACCCCGGACCGCAGGGGAGGGAGAGCTCGCAGCCATCCCTGGCTGCAGGCTGCAGACCAGGGAGGGAAACAGGGGGGGGAAAACAGGAAAGCTCAATCCGAGAAAGGGTAACCAAAAACGGATCCGAAACAGCTAACCAACACCTCCACGCCCTGGCTAACTTGGAAAGTCCATAAACAAAGCAAATACAAAACAGAACAGCATGAGCAAAATAAATAACACCCAACCGGGACAATACAAACACACAACCAAAAAGAAAAACAGCCATAAAGGCTGTGCACCAGCCCAGGAGATGCCTCCCCCCCGAGATGCCCAAGCCCCAGAGATGCGCAGCCCCCGAGACATCACATCCCGGAGAACCGCACACCCCAGAGGCCCAGACACCCCGCGAGGAAGACACCCCCCAACACAAAATACCATCTTGGCCGTAAAGGCCTAGGAGATGCCCATCCCCGGGACGCCCAAACCCCCGAGATGCCCAGTCCCCCGGCCCGCGCAGCCCCCGGAGACGCGAAGCCCCCAAGACTCCACGCCCCAGAGGCTCGCACGTCCCCGAGGACCGCACGAACCAGAGGCCCAGACACCCCAGAAGTCCAGACGCCCCGAGGGCAGACACCCCCCAACTGAAACGAAAACTGCAGAAGGCGTCCACCCCCGAGACGCCCGAGCCCCCGAAGCGCGCAGACCCCCGAGACGCGCACGTCCCAGAGGCCCGCACACCCCGGAGGCCCCGACGCCCCGAGGGCAGACACCCCATCCCCGAAGCGCACAGCCCCCCGAGGCGCGCGGCCCCCCGAGACTCGAACGTCCCGGAGGCCCCCGCACCCCGCAGGCCCGCGCGCCCCGGAGGCAGACAACCCCCCTTTAAGGAACACACGCCCCGGAGACACACCCGCCCGAGGAGCACACGCACCCCAGAGGCGTCCACCCCCCGGACACGCACACCCCAGAGGCTCACACCCCCCAAGGCACGCGCGCCCAGAAGGCTTTCGCCCACCAGGGACAGGCGCACCCCCGGGGACATGCATCCCAGGAGGGGGGGGTTACATGAAACACTGAACAGGACGCAGGACAAGCACAGGACACGATACAGATAGGGAGAGCCCAACGATTGGGCCCTGCCCGCAGCCAGGTGACCCCTGTAAATAATAAAAAAACAAGAAATAAATAAATCAAAAAGACAAACATGGGGGTCACACATACCATCAACATACCAGCACTTTTCCAATTTCCCACCACCCACCAAAACCCAACAAAACCCACCACCCCAAGGGTTAGTCCATCCCCTCGTCCGTAGCACCCACCCACACTCAAATACCAAACCCACCACCTCAGGGGTTCGTCCATCCCCCCGTCCATCAAATGAATAACCAAAACCCGCCACCCACCACCCCACCACCTCAGGGGTTCGTCCATCCCCCCGTCCATGATCACCCCACACCCCCACCACCCCCCAAGAAACCCACCACCCCAAAGGAGTCCATCCCTCCGTCCATAATTCAAAACCACCCACCACCCAACAATAATCAAGGTATCAGAAATTAAAGTAAACCAGTAACGGAATAGCAATCAAATACATTATATACAAGAAAAACCCTAAACCAACAATACTGTACAAAACACCAAACCCTATAAACTCCCTACAGGAAGAAGGTACTCACCTTGTTATATGTGGTAGCCTTCCATTAAAATCAAAAATCCGACCAAAAATCTAACGGGAAAGTGAAGGACAGTTAACAGAAACCACCACCAAGACAAGGACCTGCCATGGACCGGCTCAAGGCGGGTGGACCTTGAAATTTCGCCACAGACGCTGCCAGATAGTAAGGTCCATGGAGGCCCTTTCCGCATGATAGATCCCACAAAGCGTTCTCCGAATGTCTGCCACCACCACCTGACAGGAAAGGTCTTTTCGCTGTAGGGATACCTGACACCGTGCCATCCACGTGAAGTACTTAACTACTGAACTAACTACATACAAAGTGCTCAAATTAAAAGTCCTCCCCCGTGAGTTGGACGTCCCGTACACCCACTCCGCGTAAGACCAGCGGGTGAGGCAGGGGATGCCCAAGGCGGCCGAGACCTCTTTGTAGACCCGCAGATTAAAGGGGCACTCGAGGAGAAAGTGGTCCATAGACTCCACTCTCCCGGAACATTCCACCCGGGGACAACCACGGTCCTCGATGTTCCTGTACTTCAAGTTCCCTCTAACATAAAGCCTACCGTGGAAGGAAAGGAACGCCAAGTCTCGGAATTTCTCCGGAAGGCGCCTGGAGTTGAGATTTTGCAACCCCGAGGCGAGAGTACTTGGCGGGCAGTCCCTCAAGGCCAGCTGAACGCCATAGTGGGTGGCCAGGACCCTACCCGCAAGAAGCCTCTTGGGAGAGTCCCGAATCTCATCCACCGTGACGCTCCACCGGCGCAAAGTCCCCACTCCCTCGGTGACCGAAGTCGGGAGGTAGTGAGAATGCCTGACTCGCATGCTCTTCACTCTCCCGCCGTGGAACCAGTCCACCAGGAAAGGCGCAACCCACTCCCTGAAAGTACATACCCAGCCAGGCGGCTCGTCCTTCAGGAGAGCCCCGAAATTCCTTTTCAGGAAGGTGATGGTGAAAAAGACGATGGGGTTGACCATGGCCAAACCCCCGTCCTTCCTGGCCAGGTACGTGACCTCCCTCTTGATGAGGTTCAGCCTGTTCCCCCACAACATGCGGAAGAACAGCGCGAACACCCGAGCGTGGAGAGATCTCGGCAAGAGGAAGATGTTACTGACGTGGCCGAATACAGTCAGTACGTAGGTCTTAATCAGCCTCACCCGCTCTCTGTAGGTCAGCTTCCACCTATGGCTCTCCTCCACCTTGCGAGAAGCAATGGCAAGCCGTTCGGACCAGTTCCTGAGAGCCATATCCCCTGGCCCGAACACTATTCCCAAGATCTTAATTTCGGGTTGGGCTGGCGGGAAGCCGTCCGGAAGGGGAAACTGGTCCCCCTCCTTCCCACACCAGAAAACTCCACTCTTGGCCCTGTTGACTTGGGACGTGGAAGCGGCAGAGTACGCCTGAATCATTTCGTCCACCACAGCGGACTCCTGAGTCTTGGAGACCACTATGGAGACGTCATCGGCGTAGGCGACCACCCGTAAGGGCCTCTCCGGAGCCCGGGCCACTCCTTGCAGCGCGCTCGCATCGATTGCCCTTATAAAGGGGTCGATGGCGAACACGTACAGGAGCGGGCTGAGGGGACAGCCCTGCCGGACCCCAGATCGGATCCCAAACGCCCTGCCTTTCCAACCGTTAACAAGAGCGAAGCTATCTGCCCCCCTGTACAGGGTAATAATCCAATTGATGAATTTGGTGGGCAAGCCATACTTCCGCAAGACTGACCACAGATAGCGGTGATCAACTCGATCAAAAGCCTTCGACTGATCAAGCGCCAGCAGGTAGAACCCCCCATCCCCAGCCCTGCACTGCTCGAGAGCTTCCCTGACCTCGGAAACGGCATCGAAGACAGTTCGTCCCTCAAGAGCACAGTACTGCGAGGTGGAGAGAATCTGCCCCGCCAGGCCCTGTAATCGCTTCATCAAAATCCTCGCCAAGACCTTCCTGTCGACATTGAGGAGGGATATGGGGCGCCAGTTCCCCACATCCGCAGTGTCGACAACGTTCGGCTTGGTCAGCAAAATCAAAGCAGAAGACCTCATCGAGGCGGGCAATAATCCTTGAGCCAGGCTCTCATTAAACACCTCCGTCAGATGAGGGGCCAAGAGAGCGCAGAACTGCTGGTAAAATTCAGCCGTCAGGCCATCAGGACCTGGCGACTTACTTTTGTTCTGCTGCATGATGCTCTCTGTGACCTCTTCTATGGTGATATCACCGACCAAGTCATCCAGAGGGTAATCGCTACTCCCAGGGAGTGTGATCCCGCTCAAGAAGTCATCTACCCTGCTGTTCCCGCGGGACGATCCCCCGTCGGTACACTGCGGTCTGTCCTTTCCGAGGAGTCTCATATAGTAGTCGCGGACCACCTTCAGGATCCCGCGAGGAGATTCCTCGAGGATCCCGTCAGTGTTCCGCAAACTAGCGATGGTCTTGGTACCTTCCTTCCTCTTGCAACTAAGAAAAGGATCAGGCGAGTGGTAAGCCCCATGATCCCTCTCCTTCACAAGAGAGGCGTACCTGTCGTACTGGAAACTCTTCATCAGGGACTTTACCGCTACAATGTCCTCGGGGTCACCTCCCTGCGAGATCAGGATATCCAACCTCGAGAGCAGGCTCAGGTACACCTTATACCTGGAGGACTGCATGTTCTGGGCGAGATTGCGAAAGAGCTTTTGAGTTCTCGCTTTCACCATGTCCCACCACTCGGACTTCAGCTGACCGAAGTCTGCCAAGGTCACCTGGTCGTGGAAGAACCTCTCAAAGGCCTGCTGAACCCTCGGTTCCACCAGGAGGTCTGAATTGAGCCGCCATATCCCTCTCCCTTTGGATGGGGTGTTGCGGACATTCAACTCACAAGACAAAATGTGATGATCGGAGAACTCCACCGGTGTAAGCACAGGTGCCGTCACCGGGAAATCCTCCTTAAAGAAAAACCTATCTATCCTACTCTCACTATTGCCTCGCTTATAGGTGAACCCACCCGTGGGATTGGGAGCGTGATGAAGGAACGCATCTACCAATCCAGCCTGTCTAACCATTCTAGCTAGAAAAATGGAATCATATCCAAGCCTCTGAGTGGCGCCTCTCCTGTCCTGAGGCCTAATGATGGTGTTAAAATCACCGCCAAACAGGATTTGCTTGGACGTATACAGGTAAGGCTCTATCTCGCTAAACAGGCACTTCCTCTCCCACTTGGTTTGGGGGCCGTAGATGTTAATTATACGGAGAGGTTGCCTGCCCAGCGACACATCTAAAACCACACAGCGTCCTTTTTGCAGCTCGATGATCCTGGTGATGCTGGCATCAACCTCCTTGAACAGGATGGCGATCCCCCCATAGCTCTCTGTGGCTAGGGAGAAGTAGGAGGGCCCCCATCTCCAGTCCCGCTTTGCAGCGTGCAGGGCCGCCAAGGTTTGCAGCCGGGTCTCCTGCACCAGGATGATATTGTGCGGAGCCCGGCTGAGATGGTCGAAAACCAAGAAGCGGGCCCTGCTGGACTTTACGCTGTTTACATTCACCGTAGCCACAGAGAGTATAGGAAGAGTCGCCATAGGAGTCATCGCGAGCTCAAGGAGACTTTCCCTTCTTCCTGCTCACCCCCTCCTCCCTGTCCGAGCCGTACCTCTTTATGGAGACGCCTGGACAGAGGGGTCCATCGTCCCCCAGAGGCACCTCCTCACCTATCTCGACCCCTATCCCCGCGTCGGAGAGGTCCGCCATCTCCCCCTCCAGCTCCTCGTCGCCCCAGCTGGGAGCCAGTGCCTCAAACCGGTTGGAAAGAGACACTGGGGGCTCCTTCGGAGCCGGGGAGGAGACGGTTTTCCCCGCCTTGCCACCCTTTGTCACAGTCCCCTTTTTGGGGGGCTGCTTCGCAGGGGGCTCGGCAGTCCTCCGAGACGAGGAGGGGGCCGAGATTCCCGGACAGGAAGAGGGGGTACTAACTACAGTAGTGGGGGAAGGGGCAACCTGGGGACCTGACGTAACCTGGGGAGGAAGGGGGTTATTTACAACTGGAAGGGGACCAGGGGACCCAGGGACAACACCCGTGCTGGACGTGCTCAATTGTACCAACTCTAAGTGACGGAGTGAGCTGATCGCCACCGGGTTCGCCACAGGTGGAAACATTGCGACCGGGGGAGGAGTGGGCCGCTGTTGGTGGCCAGAGACAGAGGTGTGGGGGACGGAGGCACCAGATGTTCCGGCAACCACCCCTAGCCCAGCAGGTCCCTCGCCCATCTCGAGAGGTTCCCCCCTCCAGATGTCGTCGAGGTTGTGCTCAGCCTCGGGGCAGTTGCGGTAAGGATGCCCCATCCTCCCACACAGATTACACTTAATCTCCCTCTGGCAGGAGTCCCGAGTGTGCCCCAACTCACCACATATGGTGCATTTAAGGATCTGGCAGGCATTACTGAAATGCCTGTCAGACCCGCACCTGTGGCACCTCCGAGGCTGAGTAGGGTAGAAGCATGACACCCTCTCAGCCCCGATGAAGAAGGAGTTGGGGAGGTGTTGAGTCACACCCTGGATCTCCCTCAACAAGACGGGGACAGTCCACCCACCTGTCCATATCCCATCCTCATCCAAGATCTTAACTGGGGGGCTCTTTACTTCTCCATACCTCCTGATCCATACCAGGATGTCCGCTATGGGAATGGACTCGTTCCGCACCAGGATGGTTACCCTCTTAACCCCCTGGCGGGACACGGGAATAGCGGTAAACCCGGCGAACTTCGACCCCTGCTGAGAGCTGGCCGCCCCCCACCTCGCCCAGAAAAGGTCCAGGAGCTGCGATGTCATGAAGGAGACATCGAACTCCCGGGTTCCCGAGGCGTGGATAAGGGCGAACAGATCAGAGGGGGAGAACCCCATGTCCCTTAGACCGGCCACCAGCACCCTCCTGTCAGGCACCCGGGTCTCGCGCGCCCAGGCCAACCGTACCACGTTCCTCCTGCTCCCTGGAGGGGGGGCCAGAGGACGCACGGCCGTGCCAGCCGCAGACGCACGAGGGGGCCCGGATGCCCAAGCATTTGGGACACTGGGGCCAGCCGTCTGGGACACTGGGGCCCGGGTTACTCCACTGGTAGGATCAACCTGGGAGGCCCCGGTCGTGGCACCCTGAGTGGCAACCTGGGAGTGCCTAGGGACATACCCACGTGACCCCCCTGAACCTGAGGTGCTGGCACCCTGAGAGGGGGCACCAGCCACCGAACCATGAGAACCAACAGAAGAGGCGGCACCCCTAGCAGAGGTGCCACCAACCTTGACAATATTTACATTACCATTTTGGGCACCGGGAGCATTGGTGCCCATACCAACCATATTAACATTATGTACAGTATATACACGGGGACCATGGGGGGGAACACCAGAGGGAACAGCAAAAACAGGGGGGGGGGGAACAACCAAATGGGCAGAAGGGGCAGAAGGGGCAACAGCAGGGACAACAGCAGGGGCAACAGTAGGGGCAGCGACAAATAAGGGGGCAACATTAGTGGGGACATTTGACACAACTCTAGACATAACCTGGGAGGTCACCTGACCGCGGCCATAGAAACGCCGATCCACGGCCTCCCAATCATTGGGCTCGGACACATACCCAAATCTCCCACTCCCACCACTCCCAGCCGACCCCGAGCAGCCAGCAGAGCCCGAGGCAGAGCTAAGGATAGCCCCGCCGTCAGACCCACGCCGGCCGCTGGATGGCCGAGGGTGATGGGATTCCGGCGCGCGCCCGGCACCCCCGGGACCCGCGCCGCGCGCACCCGCAGCACCCGCGCCGCGCGCGCCCGCGTCCGCCACGGGACCCGCGGCACAGGCGACCACGGCGCCCGCAGCACAGGCACCAGGGACACCAGCGCCCGCCGGGGAGATGAGGGGAACCGACACAGGGGCAGACATAGGCACGGACACTTCACACACACGAACAGGCTCATTCATATCCACATCAGACACGGACAAACCAACAGACTGGGCGACATTCATACCAGGGGAGTCAGAGGGAGGGTTAGGAGGGAGGGAGGGAAGGGGATCAGAGGCAAGGAAAGCCCCCTCCATGGGAACGCTGGTGCAAGGTGGTACAGCACCAGCGGGGTCTGTCTCCCCATTCCCATGGAGGGCGGTGGGGAGCCCAGAGGGGCCGACAGGGGAAGGGTGGACAGACCCCAGGGCATCCCCCGAGGTCTGTAAGATGGGAAATTCCTCGTCGGAGTACACGTACCCCGACGAGCACTCACCCCCTCCTGCCGACTCTCCAGACTCCCGAGCAGCCACTTCCGGTCCGCGGGACTCGATGTTCTTTTTCCTCCTCCGTCTCCTAGCCTTTTTCGAGGTACCGGACTCCTCCATTGCCTCCACATCAGCCATATCGAAGGCCAGCAGGGTCTCCTTGATGGGAGCCGCAACCGGACCCTGCTGGACCTCCAGCCGCCAAGTTGCCCGAGACGGATCCTCAGCCCAATCACCCTCAGGCAATCCGGCGGCCATTTTGGATGGCGTTTTCGCGGTCTTTCCTTTCCGACCACGGGAACCGGAGTTTCTCCCCTCTGGTGAGGAAGCCCGGTCCCCTCCAGAGTCGGAACCGGACCCCCCACCATCGGAGAGGTCCCTCCGGTCCCCCAGCGACTCCTGACGGCGGGCACGGGCTTTCGCCCGCTGTCTTCTCTGTAGCTCCTCCTGGACCTGCCGGATCTCCGTCTCGAGACCCGGCAGCTTGGCAGACAAACTTTCCTCTTGTGATTTCTTTGAGGCAATCTTCGCCCGCAGGGGGGCCCTCTTATTATTAGAGCTGTGGCTGCTCTGGTATCGCAGTTCTCTAAGCTCACTCTGCACGCCCTCCAGCTTGCGGGTAGCGGCAGAGTGAGCCTCTCTCAAGGTTTGTAACCGGGTCAGCAGCTTGGCGTCCGCGATGGGGGTTGAGCCCCCACCACTGCCATGCGGGTTAACCCCCGCAGCTCCGGCCACCACCACCGTAGCGAAGGAGAGACCGGAGACTGCAGGGGCCTCCCCTACTGCTCGCTGGGCACCCTCCACGGGTGCCAGAACGGTGTCACTGGTCAGGGACCCGTCCACCGGGTCCTGGGGGGGAGGGGGGCGTTCAAGGAATTGAAGCCCCTCGGCCACCCGTTCCTGGCACAACCCAATGACACCCTTTAGCTGGGTGACATGGGTGCGCAGGATACCGGGCGAACCGTGGGGTATCCCTACCCCCCTCCTCCACTCCCCATACCTCCTGGACAGAACCTCTTCACGGACCAGCAGGTCCTCGACGTCCTTGCGGACGGCCCGAGCCAGGGCCTGGTACTCGGTCCATCCTAGCACAACATCCGGAGCCGGCAGCTCCACGCTCCGGAAAACTCTCTCCTCCTCGGTCCGGAGCCAGTCCTCCCAACCCCGGACCGCAGGGGAGGGAGAGCTCGCAGCCATCCCTGGCTGCAGGCTGCAGACCAGGGAGGGAAACAGGGGGGGGAAAACAGGAAAGCTCAATCCGAGAAAGGGTAACCAAAAACGGATCCGAAACAGCTAACCAACACCTCCACGCCCTGGCTAACTTGGAAAGTCCATAAACAAAGCAAATACAAAACAGAACAGCATGAGCAAAATAAATAACACCCAACCGGGACAATACAAACACACAACCAAAAAGAAAAACAGCCATAAAGGCTGTGCACCAGCCCAGGAGATGCCTCCCCCCCGAGATGCCCAAGCCCCAGAGATGCGCAGCCCCCGAGACATCACATCCCGGAGAACCGCACACCCCAGAGGCCCAGACACCCCGCGAGGAAGACACCCCCCAACACAAAATACCATCTTGGCCGTGAAGGCCTAGGAGATGCCCATCCCCGGGACGCCCAAACCCCCGAGATGCCCAGTCCCCCGGCCCGCGCAGCCCCCGGAGACGCGAAGCCCCCAAGACTCCACGCCCCAGAGGCTCGCACGTCCCCGAGGACCGCACGAACCAGAGGCCCAGACACCCCAGAAGTCCAGACGCCCCGAGGGCAGACACCCCCCAACTGAAACGAAAACTGCAGAAGGCGTCCACCCCCGAGACGCCCGAGCCCCCGAAGCGCGCAGACCCCCGAGACGCGCACGTCCCAGAGGCCCGCACACCCCGGAGGCCCCGACGCCCCGAGGGCAGACACCCCCCCCCCCCCCCCCAGGAGGCGCCCATCCCCGAAGCGCACAGCCCCCCGAGGCGCGCGGCCCCCCGAGACTCGAACGTCCCGGAGGCCCCCGCACCCCGCAGGCCCGCGCGCCCCGGAGGCAGACAACCCCCCTTTAAGGAACACACGCCCCGGAGACACACCCGCCCGAGGAGCACACGCACCCCAGAGGCGTCCACCCCCCGGACACGCACACCCCAGAGGCTCACACCCCCCAAGGCACGCGCGCCCAGAAGGCTTTCGCCCCAGGGAGGCGCACCCACCAGGGACAGGCGCACCCCCGGGGACATGCATCCCAGGAGGGGGGGGTTACATGAAACACTGAACAGGACGCAGGACAAGCACAGGACACGATACAGATAGGGAGAGCCCAACGATTGGGCCCTGCCCGCAGCCAGGTGACCCCTGTAAATAATAAAAAAACAAGAAATAAATAAATCAAAAAGACAAACATGGGGGTCACACATACCATCAACATACCAGCACTTTTCCAATTTCCCACCACCCACCAAAACCCAACAAAACCCACCACCCCAAGGGTTAGTCCATCCCCTCGTCCGTAGCACCCACCCACACTCAAATACCAAACCCACCACCTCAGGGGTTCGTCCATCCCCCCGTCCATCAAATGAATAACCAAAACCCGCCACCCACCACCCCACCACCTCAGGGGTTCGTCCATCCCCCCGTCCATGATCACCCCACACCCCCACCACCCCCCAAGAAACCCACCACCCCAAAGGAGTCCATCCCTCCGTCCATAATTCAAAACCACCCACCACCCAACAATAATCAAGGTATCAGAAATTAAAGTAAACCAGTAACGGAATAGCAATCAAATACATTATATACAAGAAAAACCCTAAACCAACAATACTGTACAAAACACCAAACCCTATAAACTCCCTACAGGAAGAAGGTACTCACCTTGTTATATGTGGTAGCCTTCCATTAAAATCAAAAATCCGACCAAAAATCTAACGGGAAAGTGAAGGACAGTTAACAGAAACCACCACCAAGACAAGGACCTGCCATGGACCGGCTCAAGGCGGGTGGACCTTGAAATTTCGCCACAGACGCTGCCAGATAGTAAGGTCCATGGAGGCCCTTTCCGCATGATAGATCCCACAAAGCGTTCTCCGAATGTCTGCCACCACCACCTGACAGGAAAGGTCTTTTCGCTGTAGGGATACCTGACACCGTGCCATCCACGTGAAGTACTTAACTACTGAACTAACTACATACAAAGTGCTCAAATTAAAAGTCCTCCCCCGTGAGTTGGACGTCCCGTACACCCACTCCGCGTAAGACCAGCGGGTGAGGCAGGGGATGCCCAAGGCGGCCGAGACCTCTTTGTAGACCCGCAGATTAAAGGGGCACTCGAGGAGAAAGTGGTCCATAGACTCCACTCTCCCGGAACATTCCACCCGGGGACAACCACGGTCCTCGATGTTCCTGTACTTCAAGTTCCCTCTAACATAAAGCCTACCGTGGAAGGAAAGGAACGCCAAGTCTCGGAATTTCTCCGGAAGGCGCCTGGAGTTGAGATTTTGCAACCCCGAGGCGAGAGTACTTGGCGGGCAGTCCCTCAAGGCCAGCTGAACGCCATAGTGGGTGGCCAGGACCCTACCCGCAAGAAGCCTCTTGGGAGAGTCCCGAATCTCATCCACCGTGACGCTCCACCGGCGCAAAGTCCCCACTCCCTCGGTGACCGAAGTCGGGAGGTAGTGAGAATGCCTGACTCGCATGCTCTTCACTCTCCCGCCGTGGAACCAGTCCACCAGGAAAGGCGCAACCCACTCCCTGAAAGTACATACCCAGCCAGGCGGCTCGTCCTTCAGGAGAGCCCCGAAATTCCTTTTCAGGAAGGTGATGGTGAAAAAGACGATGGGGTTGACCATGGCCAAACCCCCGTCCTTCCTGGCCAGGTACGTGACCTCCCTCTTGATGAGGTTCAGCCTGTTCCCCCACAACATGCGGAAGAACAGCGCGAACACCCGAGCGTGGAGAGATCTCGGCAAGAGGAAGATGTTACTGACGTGGCCGAATACAGTCAGTACGTAGGTCTTAATCAGCCTCACCCGCTCTCTGTAGGTCAGCTTCCACCTATGGCTCTCCTCCACCTTGCGAGAAGCAATGGCAAGCCGTTCGGACCAGTTCCTGAGAGCCATATCCCCTGGCCCGAACACTATTCCCAAGATCTTAATTTCGGGTTGGGCTGGCGGGAAGCCGTCCGGAAGGGGAAACTGGTCCCCCTCCTTCCCACACCAGAAAACTCCACTCTTGGCCCTGTTGACTTGGGACGTGGAAGCGGCAGAGTACGCCTGAATCATTTCGTCCACCACAGCGGACTCCTGAGTCTTGGAGACCACTATGGAGACGTCATCGGCGTAGGCGACCACCCGTAAGGGCCTCTCCGGAGCCCGGGCCACTCCTTGCAGCGCGCTCGCATCGATTGCCCTTATAAAGGGGTCGATGGCGAACACGTACAGGAGCGGGCTGAGGGGACAGCCCTGCCGGACCCCAGATCGGATCCCAAACGCCCTGCCTTTCCAACCGTTAACAAGAGCGAAGCTATCTGCCCCCCTGTACAGGGTAATAATCCAATTGATGAATTTGGTGGGCAAGCCATACTTCCGCAAGACTGACCACAGATAGCGGTGATCAACTCGATCAAAAGCCTTCGACTGATCAAGCGCCAGCAGGTAGAACCCCCCATCCCCAGCCCTGCACTGCTCGAGAGCTTCCCTGACCTCGGAAACGGCATCGAAGACAGTTCGTCCCTCAAGAGCACAGTACTGCGAGGTGGAGAGAATCTGCCCCGCCAGGCCCTGTAATCGCTTCATCAAAATCCTCGCCAAGACCTTCCTGTCGACATTGAGGAGGGATATGGGGCGCCAGTTCCCCACATCCGCAGTGTCGACAACGTTCGGCTTGGTCAGCAAAATCAAAGCAGAAGACCTCATCGAGGCGGGCAATAATCCTTGAGCCAGGCTCTCATTAAACACCTCCGTCAGATGAGGGGCCAAGAGAGCGCAGAACTGCTGGTAAAATTCAGCCGTCAGGCCATCAGGACCTGGCGACTTACTTTTGTTCTGCTGCATGATGCTCTCTGTGACCTCTTCTATGGTGATATCACCGACCAAGTCATCCAGAGGGTAATCGCTACTCCCAGGGAGTGTGATCCCGCTCAAGAAGTCATCTACCCTGCTGTTCCCGCGGGACGATCCCCCGTCGGTACACTGCGGTCTGTCCTTTCCGAGGAGTCTCATATAGTAGTCGCGGACCACCTTCAGGATCCCGCGAGGAGATTCCTCGAGGATCCCGTCAGTGTTCCGCAAACTAGCGATGGTCTTGGTACCTTCCTTCCTCTTGCAACTAAGAAAAGGATCAGGCGAGTGGTAAGCCCCATGATCCCTCTCCTTCACAAGAGAGGCGTACCTGTCGTACTGGAAACTCTTCATCAGGGACTTTACCGCTACAATGTCCTCGGGGTCACCTCCCTGCGAGATCAGGATATCCAACCTCGAGAGCAGGCTCAGGTACACCTTATACCTGGAGGACTGCATGTTCTGGGCGAGATTGCGAAAGAGCTTTTGAGTTCTCGCTTTCACCATGTCCCACCACTCGGACTTCAGCTGACCGAAGTCTGCCAAGGTCACCTGGTCGTGGAAGAACCTCTCAAAGGCCTGCTGAACCCTCGGTTCCACCAGGAGGTCTGAATTGAGCCGCCATATCCCTCTCCCTTTGGATGGGGTGTTGCGGACATTCAACTCACAAGACAAAATGTGATGATCGGAGAACTCCACCGGTGTAAGCACAGGTGCCGTCACCGGGAAATCCTCCTTAAAGAAAAACCTATCTATCCTACTCTCACTATTGCCTCGCTTATAGGTGAACCCACCCGTGGGATTGGGAGCGTGATGAAGGAACGCATCTACCAATCCAGCCTGTCTAACCATTCTAGCTAGAAAAATGGAATCATATCCAAGCCTCTGAGTGGCGCCTCTCCTGTCCTGAGGCCTAATGATGGTGTTAAAATCACCGCCAAACAGGATTTGCTTGGACGTATACAGGTAAGGCTCTATCTCGCTAAACAGGCACTTCCTCTCCCACTTGGTTTGGGGGCCGTAGATGTTAATTATACGGAGAGGTTGCCTGCCCAGCGACACATCTAAAACCACACAGCGTCCTTTTTGCAGCTCGATGATCCTGGTGATGCTGGCATCAACCTCCTTGAACAGGATGGCGATCCCCCCATAGCTCTCTGTGGCTAGGGAGAAGTAGGAGGGCCCCCATCTCCAGTCCCGCTTTGCAGCGTGCAGGGCCGCCAAGGTTTGCAGCCGGGTCTCCTGCACCAGGATGATATTGTGCGGAGCCCGGCTGAGATGGTCGAAAACCAAGAAGCGGGCCCTGCTGGACTTTACGCTGTTTACATTCACCGTAGCCACAGAGAGTATAGGAAGAGTCGCCATAGGAGTCATCGCGAGCTCAAGGAGACTTTCCCTTCTTCCTGCTCACCCCCTCCTCCCTGTCCGAGCCGTACCTCTTTATGGAGACGCCTGGACAGAGGGGTCCATCGTCCCCCAGAGGCACCTCCTCACCTATCTCGACCCCTATCCCCGCGTCGGAGAGGTCCGCCATCTCCCCCTCCAGCTCCTCGTCGCCCCAGCTGGGAGCCAGTGCCTCAAACCGGTTGGAAAGAGACACTGGGGGCTCCTTCGGAGCCGGGGAGGAGACGGTTTTCCCCGCCTTGCCACCCTTTGTCACAGTCCCCTTTTTGGGGGGCTGCTTCGCAGGGGGCTCGGCAGTCCTCCGAGACGAGGAGGGGGCCGAGATTCCCGGACAGGAAGAGGGGGTACTAACTACAGTAGTGGGGGAAGGGGCAACCTGGGGACCTGACGTAACCTGGGGAGGAAGGGGGTTATTTACAACTGGAAGGGGACCAGGGGACCCAGGGACAACACCCGTGCTGGACGTGCTCAATTGTACCAACTCTAAGTGACGGAGTGAGCTGATCGCCACCGGGTTCGCCACAGGTGGAAACATTGCGACCGGGGGAGGAGTGGGCCGCTGTTGGTGGCCAGAGACAGAGGTGTGGGGGACGGAGGCACCAGATGTTCCGGCAACCACCCCTAGCCCAGCAGGTCCCTCGCCCATCTCGAGAGGTTCCCCCCTCCAGATGTCGTCGAGGTTGTGCTCAGCCTCGGGGCAGTTGCGGTAAGGATGCCCCATCCTCCCACACAGATTACACTTAATCTCCCTCTGGCAGGAGTCCCGAGTGTGCCCCAACTCACCACATATGGTGCATTTAAGGATCTGGCAGGCATTACTGAAATGCCTGTCAGACCCGCACCTGTGGCACCTCCGAGGCTGAGTAGGGTAGAAGCATGACACCCTCTCAGCCCCGATGAAGAAGGAGTTGGGGAGGTGTTGAGTCACACCCTGGATCTCCTTCAACAAGACGGGGACAGTCCACCCACCTGTCCATATCCCATCCTCATCCAAGATCTTAACTGGGGGGCTCTTTACTTCTCCATACCTCCTGATCCATACCAGGATGTCCGCTATGGGAATGGACTCGTTCCGCACCAGGATGGTTACCCTCTTAACCCCCTGGCGGGACACGGGAATAGCGGTAAACCCGGCGAACTTCGACCCCTGCTGAGAGCTGGCCGCCCCCCACCTCGCCCAGAAAAGGTCCAGGAGCTGCGATGTCATGAAGGAGACATCGAACTCCCGGGTTCCCGAGGCGTGGATAAGGGCGAACAGATCAGAGGGGGAGAACCCCATGTCCCTTAGACCGGCCACCAGCACCCTCCTGTCAGGCACCCGGGTCTCGCGCGCCCAGGCCAACCGTACCACGTTCCTCCTGCTCCCTGGAGGGGGGGCCAGAGGACGCACGGCCGTGCCAGCCGCAGACGCACGAGGGGGCCCGGATGCCCAAGCATTTGGGACACTGGGGCCAGCCGTCTGGGACACTGGGGCCCGGGTTACTCCACTGGTAGGATCAACCTGGGAGGCCCCGGTCGTGGCACCCTGAGTGGCAACCTGGGAGTGCCTAGGGACATACCCACGTGACCCCCCTGAACCTGAGGTGCTGGCACCCTGAGAGGGGGCACCAGCCACCGAACCATGAGAACCAACAGAAGAGGCGGCACCCCTAGCAGAGGTGCCACCAACCTTGACAATATTTACATTACCATTTTGGGCACCGGGAGCATTGGTGCCCATACCAACCATATTAACATTATGTACAGTATATACACGGGGACCATGGGGGGGAACACCAGAGGGAACAGCAAAAACAGGGGGGGGGGAACAACCAAATGGGCAGAAGGGGCAGAAGGGGCAACAGCAGGGACAACAGCAGGGGCAACAGTAGGGGCAGCGACAAATAAGGGGGCAACATTAGTGGGGACATTTGACACAACTCTAGACATAACCTGGGAGGTCACCTGACCGCGGCCATAGAAACGCCGATCCACGGCCTCCCAATCATTGGGCTCGGACACATACCCAAATCTCCCACTCCCACCACTCCCAGCCGACCCCGAGCAGCCAGCAGAGCCCGAGGCAGAGCTAAGGATAGCCCCGCCGTCAGACCCACGCCGGCCGCTGGATGGCCGAGGGTGATGGGATTCCGGCGCGCGCCCGGCACCCCCGGGACCCGCGCCGCGCGCACCCGCAGCACCCGCGCCGCGCGCGCCCGCGTCCGCCACGGGACCCGCGGCACAGGCGACCACGGCGCCCGCAGCACAGGCACCAGGGACACCAGCGCCCGCCGGGGAGATGAGGGGAACCGACACAGGGGCAGACATAGGCACGGACACTTCACACACACGAACAGGCTCATTCATATCCACATCAGACACGGACAAACCAACAGACTGGGCGACATTCATACCAGGGGAGTCAGAGGGAGGGTTAGGAGGGAGGGAAGGGGATCAGAGGCAAGGAAAGCCCCCTCCATGGGAACGCTGGTGCAAGGTGGTACAGCACCAGCGGGGTCTGTCTCCCCATTCCCATGGAGGGCGGTGGGGAGCCCAGAGGGGCCGACAGGGGAAGGGTGGACAGACCCCAGGGCATCCCCCGAGGTCTGTAAGATGGGAAATTCCTCGTCAGAGTACACGTACCCCGACGAGCACTCACCCCCTCCTGCCGACTCTCCAGACTCCCGAGCAGCCACTTCCGGTCCGCGGGACTCGATGTTCTTTTTCCTCCTCCGTCTCCTAGCCTTTTTCGAGGTACCGGACTCCTCCATTGCCTCCACATCAGCCATATCGAAGGCCAGCAGGGTCTCCTTGATGGGAGCCGCAACCGGACCCTGCTGGACCTCCAGCCGCCAAGTTGCCCGAGACGGATCCTCAGCCCAATCACCCTCAGGCAACCCGGCGGCCATTTTGGATGGCGTTTTCGCGGTCTTTCCTTTCCGACCACGGGAACCGGAGTTTCTCCCCTCTGGTGAGGAAGCCCGGTCCCCTCCAGAGTCGGAACCGGACCCCCCACCATCGGAGAGGTCCCTCCGGTCCCCCAGCGACTCCTGACGGCGGGCACGGGCTTTCGCCCGCTGTCTTCTCTGTAGCTCCTCCTGGACCTGCCGGATCTCCGTCTCGAGACCCGGCAGCTTGGCAGACAAACTTTCCTCTTGTGATTTCTTTGAGGCAATCTTCGCCCGCAGGGGGGCCCTCTTATTATTAGAGCTGTGGCTGCTCTGGTATCGCAGTTCTCTAAGCTCACTCTGCACGCCCTCCAGCTTGCGGGTAGCGGCAGAGTGAGCCTCTCTCAAGGTTTGTAACCGGGTCAGCAGCTTGGCGTCCGCGATGGGGGTTGAGCCCCCACCACTGCCATGCGGGTTAACCCCCGCAGCTCCGGCCACCACCACCGTAGCGAAGGAGAGACCGGAGACTGCAGGGGCCTCCCCTACTGCTCGCTGGGCACCCTCCACGGGTGCCAGAACGGTGTCACTGGTCAGGGACCCGTCCACCGGGTCCTGGGGGGGAGGGGGGCGTTCAAGGAATTGAAGCCCCTCGGCCACCCGTTCCTGGCACAACCCAATGACACCCTTTAGCTGGGTGACATGGGTGCGCAGGATACCGGGCGAACCGTGGGGTATCCCTACCCCCCTCCTCCACTCCCCATACCTCCTGGACAGAACCTCTTCACGGACCAGCAGGTCCTCGACGTCCTTGCGGACGGCCCGAGCCAGGGCCTGGTACTCGGTCCATCCTAGCACAACATCCGGAGCCGGCAGCTCCACGCTCCGGAAAACTCTCTCCTCCTCGGTCCGGAGCCAGTCCTCCCAACCCCGGACCGCAGGGGAGGGAGAGCTCGCAGCCATCCCTGGCTGCAGGCTGCAGACCAGGGAGGGAAACAGGGGGGGGAAAACAGGAAAGCTCAATCCGAGAAAGGGTAACCAAAAACGGATCCGAAACAGCTAACCAACACCTCCACGCCCTGGCTAACTTGGAAAGTCCATAAACAAAGCAAATACAAAACAGAACAGCATGAGCAAAATAAATAACACCCAACCGGGACAATACAAACACACAACCAAAAAGAAAAACAGCCATAAAGGCTGTGCACCAGCCCAGGAGATGCCTCCCCCCCGAGATGCCCAAGCCCCAGAGATGCGCAGCCCCCGAGACATCACATCCCGGAGAACCGCACACCCCAGAGGCCCAGACACCCCGCGAGGAAGACACCCCCCAACACAAAATACCATCTTGGCCGTAAAGGCCTAGGAGATGCCCATCCCCGGGACGCCCAAACCCCCGAGATGCCCAGTCCCCCGGCCCGCGCAGCCCCCGGAGACGCGAAGCCCCCAAGACTCCACGCCCCAGAGGCTCGCACGTCCCCGAGGACCGCACGAACCAGAGGCCCAGACACCCCAGAAGTCCAGACGCCCCGAGGGCAGACACCCCCCAACTGAAACGAAAACTGCAGAAGGCGTCCACCCCCGAGACGCCCGAGCCCCCGAAGCGCGCAGACCCCCGAGACGCGCACGTCCCAGAGGCCCGCACACCCCGGAGGCCCCGACGCCCCGAGGGCAGACACCCCCCCCCCCCCCAGGAGGCGCCCATCCCCGAAGCGCACAGCCCCCCGAGGCGCGCGGCCCCCCGAGACTCGAACGTCCCGGAGGCCCCCGCACCCCGCAGGCCCGCGCGCCCCGGAGGCAGACAACCCCCCTTTAAGGAACACACGCCCCGGAGACACACCCGCCCGAGGAGCACACGCACCCCAGAGGCGTCCACCCCCCGGACACGCACACCCCAGAGGCTCACACCCCCCAAGGCACGCGCGCCCAGAAGGCTTTCGCCCCAGGGAGGCGCACCCACCAGGGACAGGCGCACCCCCGGGGACATGCATCCCAGGAGGGGGGGGTTACATGAAACACTGAACAGGACGCAGGACAAGCACAGGACACGATACAGATAGGGAGAGCCCAACGATTGGGCCCTGCCCGCAGCCAGGTGACCCCTGTAAATAATAAAAAAACAAGAAATAAATAAATCAAAAAGACAAACATGGGGGTCACACATACCATCAACATACCAGCACTTTTCCAATTTCCCACCACCCACCAAAACCCAACAAAACCCACCACCCCAAGGGTTAGTCCATCCCCTCGTCCGTAGCACCCACCCACACTCAAATACCAAACCCACCACCTCAGGGGTTCGTCCATCCCCCCGTCCATCAAATGAATAACCAAAACCCGCCACCCACCACCCCACCACCTCAGGGGTTCGTCCATCCCCCCGTCCATGATCACCCCACACCCCCACCACCCCCCAAGAAACCCACCACCCCAAAGGAGTCCATCCCTCCGTCCATAATTCAAAACCACCCACCACCCAACAATAATCAAGGTATCAGAAATTAAAGTAAACCAGTAACGGAATAGCAATCAAATACATTATATACAAGAAAAACCCTAAACCAACAATACTGTACAAAACACCAAACCCTATAAACTCCCTACAGGAAGAAGGTACTCACCTTGTTATATGTGGTAGCCTTCCATTAAAATCAAAAATCCGACCAAAAATCTAACGGGAAAGTGAAGGACAGTTAACAGAAACCACCACCAAGACAAGGACCTGCCATGGACCGGCTCAAGGCGGGTGGACCTTGAAATTTCGCCACAGACGCTGCCAGATAGTAAGGTCCATGGAGGCCCTTTCCGCATGATAGATCCCACAAAGCGTTCTCCGAATGTCTGCCACCACCACCTGACAGGAAAGGTCTTTTCGCTGTAGGGATACCTGACACCGTGCCATCCACGTGAAGTACTTAACTACTGAACTAACTACATACAAAGTGCTCAAATTAAAAGTCCTCCCCCGTGAGTTGGACGTCCCGTACACCCACTCCGCGTAAGACCAGCGGGTGAGGCAGGGGATGCCCAAGGCGGCCGAGACCTCTTTGTAGACCCGCAGATTAAAGGGGCACTCGAGGAGAAAGTGGTCCATAGACTCCACTCTCCCGGAACATTCCACCCGGGGACAACCACGGTCCTCGATGTTCCTGTACTTCAAGTTCCCTCTAACATAAAGCCTACCGTGGAAGGAAAGGAACGCCAAGTCTCGGAATTTCTCCGGAAGGCGCCTGGAGTTGAGATTTTGCAACCCCGAGGCGAGAGTACTTGGCGGGCAGTCCCTCAAGGCCAGCTGAACGCCATAGTGGGTGGCCAGGACCCTACCCGCAAGAAGCCTCTTGGGAGAGTCCCGAATCTCATCCACCGTGACGCTCCACCGGCGCAAAGTCCCCACTCCCTCGGTGACCGAAGTCGGGAGGTAGTGAGAATGCCTGACTCGCATGCTCTTCACTCTCCCGCCGTGGAACCAGTCCACCAGGAAAGGCGCAACCCACTCCCTGAAAGTACATACCCAGCCAGGCGGCTCGTCCTTCAGGAGAGCCCCGAAATTCCTTTTCAGGAAGGTGATGGTGAAAAAGACGATGGGGTTGACCATGGCCAAACCCCCGTCCTTCCTGGCCAGGTACGTGACCTCCCTCTTGATGAGGTTCAGCCTGTTCCCCCACAACATGCGGAAGAACAGCGCGAACACCCGAGCGTGGAGAGATCTCGGCAAGAGGAAGATGTTACTGACGTGGCCGAATACAGTCAGTACGTAGGTCTTAATCAGCCTCACCCGCTCTCTGTAGGTCAGCTTCCACCTATGGCTCTCCTCCACCTTGCGAGAAGCAATGGCAAGCCGTTCGGACCAGTTCCTGAGAGCCATATCCCCTGGCCCGAACACTATTCCCAAGATCTTAATTTCGGGTTGGGCTGGCGGGAAGCCGTCCGGAAGGGGAAACTGGTCCCCCTCCTTCCCACACCAGAAAACTCCACTCTTGGCCCTGTTGACTTGGGACGTGGAAGCGGCAGAGTACGCCTGAATCATTTCGTCCACCACAGCGGACTCCTGAGTCTTGGAGACCACTATGGAGACGTCATCGGCGTAGGCGACCACCCGTAAGGGCCTCTCCGGAGCCCGGGCCACTCCTTGCAGCGCGCTCGCATCGATTGCCCTTATAAAGGGGTCGATGGCGAACACGTACAGGAGCGGGCTGAGGGGACAGCCCTGCCGGACCCCAGATCGGATCCCAAACGCCCTGCCTTTCCAACCGTTAACAAGAGCGAAGCTATCTGCCCCCCTGTACAGGGTAATAATCCAATTGATGAATTTGGTGGGCAAGCCATACTTCCGCAAGACTGACCACAGATAGCGGTGATCAACTCGATCAAAAGCCTTCGACTGATC
The DNA here is from genome assembly GCF_036172605.1 of Pelobates fuscus. Classification (NCBI taxonomy): domain Eukaryota; kingdom Metazoa; phylum Chordata; class Amphibia; order Anura; family Pelobatidae; genus Pelobates; species Pelobates fuscus. The sequence continues at coordinate 189,166,483 of NC_086323.1, forward strand.
AAGCGCCAGCAGGTAGAACCCCCCATCCCCAGCCCTGCACTGCTCGAGAGCTTCCCTGACCTCGGAAACGGCATCGAAGACAGTTCGTCCCTCAAGAGCACAGTACTGCGAGGTGGAGAGAATCTGCCCCGCCAGGCCCTGTAATCGCTTCATCAAAATCCTCGCCAAGACCTTCCTGTCGACATTGAGGAGGGATATGGGGCGCCAGTTCCCCACATCCGCAGTGTCGACAACGTTCGGCTTGGTCAGCAAAATCAAAGCAGAAGACCTCATCGAGGCGGGCAATAATCCTTGAGCCAGGCTCTCATTAAACACCTCCGTCAGATGAGGGGCCAAGAGAGCGCAGAACTGCTGGTAAAATTCAGCCGTCAGGCCATCAGGACCTGGCGACTTACTTTTGTTCTGCTGCATGATGCTCTCTGTGACCTCTTCTATGGTGATATCACCGACCAAGTCATCCAGAGGGTAATCGCTACTCCCAGGGAGTGTGATCCCGCTCAAGAAGTCATCTACCCTGCTGTTCCCGCGGGACGATCCCCCGTCGGTACACTGCGGTCTGTCCTTTCCGAGGAGTCTCATATAGTAGTCGCGGACCACCTTCAGGATCCCGCGAGGAGATTCCTCGAGGATCCCGTCAGTGTTCCGCAAACTAGCGATGGTCTTGGTACCTTCCTTCCTCTTGCAACTAAGAAAAGGATCAGGCGAGTGGTAAGCCCCATGATCCCTCTCCTTCACAAGAGAGGCGTACCTGTCGTACTGGAAACTCTTCATCAGGGACTTTACCGCTACAATGTCCTCGGGGTCACCTCCCTGCGAGATCAGGATATCCAACCTCGAGAGCAGGCTCAGGTACACCTTATACCTGGAGGACTGCATGTTCTGGGCGAGATTGCGAAAGAGCTTTTGAGTTCTCGCTTTCACCATGTCCCACCACTCGGACTTCAGCTGACCGAAGTCTGCCAAGGTCACCTGGTCGTGGAAGAACCTCTCAAAGGCCTGCTGAACCCTCGGTTCCACCAGGAGGTCTGAATTGAGCCGCCATATCCCTCTCCCTTTGGATGGGGTGTTGCGGACATTCAACTCACAAGACAAAATGTGATGATCGGAGAACTCCACCGGTGTAAGCACAGGTGCCGTCACCGGGAAATCCTCCTTAAAGAAAAACCTATCTATCCTACTCTCACTATTGCCTCGCTTATAGGTGAACCCACCCGTGGGATTGGGAGCGTGATGAAGGAACGCATCTACCAATCCAGCCTGTCTAACCATTCTAGCTAGAAAAATGGAATCATATCCAAGCCTCTGAGTGGCGCCTCTCCTGTCCTGAGGCCTAATGATGGTGTTAAAATCACCGCCAAACAGGATTTGCTTGGACGTATACAGGTAAGGCTCTATCTCGCTAAACAGGCACTTCCTCTCCCACTTGGTTTGGGGGCCGTAGATGTTAATTATACGGAGAGGTTGCCTGCCCAGCGACACATCTAAAACCACACAGCGTCCTTTTTGCAGCTCGATGATCCTGGTGATGCTGGCATCAACCTCCTTGAACAGGATGGCGATCCCCCCATAGCTCTCTGTGGCTAGGGAGAAGTAGGAGGGCCCCCATCTCCAGTCCCGCTTTGCAGCGTGCAGGGCCGCCAAGGTTTGCAGCCGGGTCTCCTGCACCAGGATGATATTGTGCGGAGCCCGGCTGAGATGGTCGAAAACCAAGAAGCGGGCCCTGCTGGACTTTACGCTGTTTACATTCACCGTAGCCACAGAGAGTATAGGAAGAGTCGCCATAGGAGTCATCGCGAGCTCAAGGAGACTTTCCCTTCTTCCTGCTCACCCCCTCCTCCCTGTCCGAGCCGTACCTCTTTATGGAGACGCCTGGACAGAGGGGTCCATCGTCCCCCAGAGGCACCTCCTCACCTATCTCGACCCCTATCCCCGCGTCGGAGAGGTCCGCCATCTCCCCCTCCAGCTCCTCGTCGCCCCAGCTGGGAGCCAGTGCCTCAAACCGGTTGGAAAGAGACACTGGGGGCTCCTTCGGAGCCGGGGAGGAGACGGTTTTCCCCGCCTTGCCACCCTTTGTCACAGTCCCCTTTTTGGGGGGCTGCTTCGCAGGGGGCTCGGCAGTCCTCCGAGACGAGGAGGGGGCCGAGATTCCCGGACAGGAAGAGGGGGTACTAACTACAGTAGTGGGGGAAGGGGCAACCTGGGGACCTGACGTAACCTGGGGAGGAAGGGGGTTATTTACAACTGGAAGGGGACCAGGGGACCCAGGGACAACACCCGTGCTGGACGTGCTCAATTGTACCAACTCTAAGTGACGGAGTGAGCTGATCGCCACCGGGTTCGCCACAGGTGGAAACATTGCGACCGGGGGAGGAGTGGGCCGCTGTTGGTGGCCAGAGACAGAGGTGTGGGGGACGGAGGCACCAGATGTTCCGGCAACCACCCCTAGCCCAGCAGGTCCCTCGCCCATCTCGAGAGGTTCCCCCCTCCAGATGTCGTCGAGGTTGTGCTCAGCCTCGGGGCAGTTGCGGTAAGGATGCCCCATCCTCCCACACAGATTACACTTAATCTCCCTCTGGCAGGAGTCCCGAGTGTGCCCCAACTCACCACATATGGTGCATTTAAGGATCTGGCAGGCATTACTGAAATGCCTGTCAGACCCGCACCTGTGGCACCTCCGAGGCTGAGTAGGGTAGAAGCATGACACCCTCTCAGCCCCGATGAAGAAGGAGTTGGGGAGGTGTTGAGTCACACCCTGGATCTCCTTCAACAAGACGGGGACAGTCCACCCACCTGTCCATATCCCATCCTCATCCAAGATCTTAACTGGGGGGCTCTTTACTTCTCCATACCTCCTGATCCATACCAGGATGTCCGCTATGGGAATGGACTCGTTCCGCACCAGGATGGTTACCCTCTTAACCCCCTGGCGGGACACGGGAATAGCGGTAAACCCGGCGAACTTCGACCCCTGCTGAGAGCTGGCCGCCCCCCACCTCGCCCAGAAAAGGTCCAGGAGCTGCGATGTCATGAAGGAGACATCGAACTCCCGGGTTCCCGAGGCGTGGATAAGGGCGAACAGATCAGAGGGGGAGAACCCCATGTCCCTTAGACCGGCCACCAGCACCCTCCTGTCAGGCACCCGGGTCTCGCGCGCCCAGGCCAACCGTACCACGTTCCTCCTGCTCCCTGGAGGGGGGGCCAGAGGACGCACGGCCGTGCCAGCCGCAGACGCACGAGGGGGCCCGGATGCCCAAGCATTTGGGACACTGGGGCCAGCCGTCTGGGACACTGGGGCCCGGGTTACTCCACTGGTAGGATCAACCTGGGAGGCCCCGGTCGTGGCACCCTGAGTGGCAACCTGGGAGTGCCTAGGGACATACCCACGTGACCCCCCTGAACCTGAGGTGCTGGCACCCTGAGAGGGGGCACCAGCCACCGAACCATGAGAACCAACAGAAGAGGCGGCACCCCTAGCAGAGGTGCCACCAACCTTGACAATATTTACATTACCATTTTGGGCACCGGGAGCATTGGTGCCCATACCAACCATATTAACATTATGTACAGTATATACACGGGGACCATGGGGGGGAACACCAGAGGGAACAGCAAAAACAGGGGGGGGGGGAACAACCAAATGGGCAGAAGGGGCAGAAGGGGCAACAGCAGGGACAACAGCAGGGGCAACAGTAGGGGCAGCGACAAATAAGGGGGCAACATTAGTGGGGACATTTGACACAACTCTAGACATAACCTGGGAGGTCACCTGACCGCGGCCATAGAAACGCCGATCCACGGCCTCCCAATCATTGGGCTCGGACACATACCCAAATCTCCCACTCCCACCACTCCCAGCCGACCCCGAGCAGCCAGCAGAGCCCGAGGCAGAGCTAAGGATAGCCCCGCCGTCAGACCCACGCCGGCCGCTGGATGGCCGAGGGTGATGGGATTCCGGCGCGCGCCCGGCACCCCCGGGACCCGCGCCGCGCGCACCCGCAGCACCCGCGCCGCGCGCGCCCGCGTCCGCCACGGGACCCGCGGCACAGGCGACCACGGCGCCCGCAGCACAGGCACCAGGGACACCAGCGCCCGCCGGGGAGATGAGGGGAACCGACACAGGGGCAGACATAGGCACGGACACTTCACACACACGAACAGGCTCATTCATATCCACATCAGACACGGACAAACCAACAGACTGGGCGACATTCATACCAGGGGAGTCAGAGGGAGGGTTAGGAGGGAGGGAAGGGGATCAGAGGCAAGGAAAGCCCCCTCCATGGGAACGCTGGTGCAAGGTGGTACAGCACCAGCGGGGTCTGTCTCCCCATTCCCATGGAGGGCGGTGGGGAGCCCAGAGGGGCCGACAGGGGAAGGGTGGACAGACCCCAGGGCATCCCCCGAGGTCTGTAAGATGGGAAATTCCTCGTCGGAGTACACGTACCCCGACGAGCACTCACCCCCTCCTGCCGACTCTCCAGACTCCCGAGCAGCCACTTCCGGTCCGCGGGACTCGATGTTCTTTTTCCTCCTCCGTCTCCTAGCCTTTTTCGAGGTACCGGACTCCTCCATTGCCTCCACATCAGCCATATCGAAGGCCAGCAGGGTCTCCTTGATGGGAGCCGCAACCGGACCCTGCTGGACCTCCAGCCGCCAAGTTGCCCGAGACGGATCCTCAGCCCAATCACCCTCAGGCAACCCGGCGGCCATTTTGGATGGCGTTTTCGCGGTCTTTCCTTTCCGACCACGGGAACCGGAGTTTCTCCCCTCTGGTGAGGAAGCCCGGTCCCCTCCAGAGTCGGAACCGGACCCCCCACCATCGGAGAGGTCCCTCCGGTCCCCCAGCGACTCCTGACGGCGGGCACGGGCTTTCGCCCGCTGTCTTCTCTGTAGCTCCTCCTGGACCTGCCGGATCTCCGTCTCGAGACCCGGCAGCTTGGCAGACAAACTTTCCTCTTGTGATTTCTTTGAGGCAATCTTCGCCCGCAGGGGGGCCCTCTTATTATTAGAGCTGTGGCTGCTCTGGTATCGCAGTTCTCTAAGCTCACTCTGCACGCCCTCCAGCTTGCGGGTAGCGGCAGAGTGAGCCTCTCTCAAGGTTTGTAACCGGGTCAGCAGCTTGGCGTCCGCGATGGGGGTTGAGCCCCCACCACTGCCATGCGGGTTAACCCCCGCAGCTCCGGCCACCACCACCGTAGCGAAGGAGAGACCGGAGACTGCAGGGGCCTCCCCTACTGCTCGCTGGGCACCCTCCACGGGTGCCAGAACGGTGTCACTGGTCAGGGACCCGTCCACCGGGTCCTGGGGGGGAGGGGGGCGTTCAAGGAATTGAAGCCCCTCGGCCACCCGTTCCTGGCACAACCCAATGACACCCTTTAGCTGGGTGACATGGGTGCGCAGGATACCGGGCGAACCGTGGGGTATCCCTACCCCCCTCCTCCACTCCCCATACCTCCTGGACAGAACCTCTTCACGGACCAGCAGGTCCTCGACGTCCTTGCGGACGGCCCGAGCCAGGGCCTGGTACTCGGTCCATCCTAGCACAACATCCGGAGCCGGCAGCTCCACGCTCCGGAAAACTCTCTCCTCCTCGGTCCGGAGCCAGTCCTCCCAACCCCGGACCGCAGGGGAGGGAGAGCTCGCAGCCATCCCTGGCTGCAGGCTGCAGACCAGGGAGGGAAACAGGGGGGGGAAAACAGGAAAGCTCAATCCGAGAAAGGGTAACCAAAAACGGATCCGAAACAGCTAACCAACACCTCCACGCCCTGGCTAACTTGGAAAGTCCATAAACAAAGCAAATACAAAACAGAACAGCATGAGCAAAATAAATAACACCCAACCGGGACAATACAAACACACAACCAAAAAGAAAAACAGCCATAAAGGCTGTGCACCAGCCCAGGAGATGCCTCCCCCCCGAGATGCCCAAGCCCCAGAGATGCGCAGCCCCCGAGACATCACATCCCGGAGAACCGCACACCCCAGAGGCCCAGACACCCCGCGAGGAAGACACCCCCCAACACAAAATACCATCTTGGCCGTAAAGGCCTAGGAGATGCCCATCCCCGGGACGCCCAAACCCCCGAGATGCCCAGTCCCCCGGCCCGCGCAGCCCCCGGAGACGCGAAGCCCCCAAGACTCCACGCCCCAGAGGCTCGCACGTCCCCGAGGACCGCACGAACCAGAGGCCCAGACACCCCAGAAGTCCAGACGCCCCGAGGGCAGACACCCCCCAACTGAAACGAAAACTGCAGAAGGCGTCCACCCCCGAGACGCCCGAGCCCCCGAAGCGCGCAGACCCCCGAGACGCGCACGTCCCAGAGGCCCGCACACCCCGGAGGCCCCGACGCCCCGAGGGCAGACACCCCCCCCCCCCCCAGGAGGCACCCATCCCCGAAGCGCACAGCCCCCCGAGGCGCGCGGCCCCCCGAGACTCGAACGTCCCGGAGGCCCCCGCACCCCGCAGGCCCGCGCGCCCCGGAGGCAGACAACCCCCCTTTAAGGAACACACGCCCCGGAGACACACCCGCCCGAGGAGCACACGCACCCCAGAGGCGTCCACCCCCCGGACACGCACACCCCAGAGGCTCACACCCCCCAAGGCACGCGCGCCCAGAAGGCTTTCGCCCCAGGGAGGCGCACCCACCAGGGACAGGCGCACCCCCGGGGACATGCATCCCAGGAGGGGGGGGTTACATGAAACACTGAACAGGACGCAGGACAAGCACAGGACACGATACAGATAGGGAGAGCCCAACGATTGGGCCCTGCCCGCAGCCAGGTGACCCCTGTAAATAATAAAAAAACAAGAAATAAATAAATCAAAAAGACAAACATGGGGGTCACACATACCATCAACATACCAGCACTTTTCCAATTTCCCACCACCCACCAAAACCCAACAAAACCCACCACCCCAAGGGTTAGTCCATCCCCTCGTCCGTAGCACCCACCCACACTCAAATACCAAACCCACCACCTCAGGGGTTCGTCCATCCCCCCGTCCATCAAATGAATAACCAAAACCCGCCACCCACCACCCCACCACCTCAGGGGTTCGTCCATCCCCCCGTCCATGATCACCCCACACCCCCACCACCCCCCAAGAAACCCACCACCCCAAAGGAGTCCATCCCTCCGTCCATAATTCAAAACCACCCACCACCCAACAATAATCAAGGTATCAGAAATTAAAGTAAACCAGTAACGGAATAGCAATCAAATACATTATATACAAGAAAAACCCTAAACCAACAATACTGTACAAAACACCAAACCCTATAAACTCCCTACAGGAAGAAGGTACTCACCTTGTTATATGTGGTAGCCTTCCATTAAAATCAAAAATCCGACCAAAAATCTAACGGGAAAGTGAAGGACAGTTAACAGAAACCACCACCAAGACAAGGACCTGCCATGGACCGGCTCAAGGCGGGTGGACCTTGAAATTTCGCCACAGACGCTGCCAGATAGTAAGGTCCATGGAGGCCCTTTCCGCATGATAGATCCCACAAAGCGTTCTCCGAATGTCTGCCACCACCACCTGACAGGAAAGGTCTTTTCGCTGTAGGGATACCTGACACCGTGCCATCCACGTGAAGTACTTAACTACTGAACTAACTACATACAAAGTGCTCAAATTAAAAGTCCTCCCCCGTGAGTTGGACGTCCCGTACACCCACTCCGCGTAAGACCAGCGGGTGAGGCAGGGGATGCCCAAGGCGGCCGAGACCTCTTTGTAGACCCGCAGATTAAAGGGGCACTCGAGGAGAAAGTGGTCCATAGACTCCACTCTCCCGGAACATTCCACCCGGGGACAACCACGGTCCTCGATGTTCCTGTACTTCAAGTTCCCTCTAACATAAAGCCTACCGTGGAAGGAAAGGAACGCCAAGTCTCGGAATTTCTCCGGAAGGCGCCTGGAGTTGAGATTTTGCAACCCCGAGGCGAGAGTACTTGGCGGGCAGTCCCTCAAGGCCAGCTGAACGCCATAGTGGGTGGCCAGGACCCTACCCGCAAGAAGCCTCTTGGGAGAGTCCCGAATCTCATCCACCGTGACGCTCCACCGGCGCAAAGTCCCCACTCCCTCGGTGACCGAAGTCGGGAGGTAGTGAGAATGCCTGACTCGCATGCTCTTCACTCTCCCGCCGTGGAACCAGTCCACCAGGAAAGGCGCAACCCACTCCCTGAAAGTACATACCCAGCCAGGCGGCTCGTCCTTCAGGAGAGCCCCGAAATTCCTTTTCAGGAAGGTGATGGTGAAAAAGACGATGGGGTTGACCATGGCCAAACCCCCGTCCTTCCTGGCCAGGTACGTGACCTCCCTCTTGATGAGGTTCAGCCTGTTCCCCCACAACATGCGGAAGAACAGCGCGAACACCCGAGCGTGGAGAGATCTCGGCAAGAGGAAGATGTTACTGACGTGGCCGAATACAGTCAGTACGTAGGTCTTAATCAGCCTCACCCGCTCTCTGTAGGTCAGCTTCCACCTATGGCTCTCCTCCACCTTGCGAGAAGCAATGGCAAGCCGTTCGGACCAGTTCCTGAGAGCCATATCCCCTGGCCCGAACACTATTCCCAAGATCTTAATTTCGGGTTGGGCTGGCGGGAAGCCGTCCGGAAGGGGAAACTGGTCCCCCTCCTTCCCACACCAGAAAACTCCACTCTTGGCCCTGTTGACTTGGGACGTGGAAGCGGCAGAGTACGCCTGAATCATTTCGTCCACCACAGCGGACTCCTGAGTCTTGGAGACCACTATGGAGACGTCATCGGCGTAGGCGACCACCCGTAAGGGCCTCTCCGGAGCCCGGGCCACTCCTTGCAGCGCGCTCGCATCGATTGCCCTTATAAAGGGGTCGATGGCGAACACGTACAGGAGCGGGCTGAGGGGACAGCCCTGCCGGACCCCAGATCGGATCCCAAACGCCCTGCCTTTCCAACCGTTAACAAGAGCGAAGCTATCTGCCCCCCTGTACAGGGTAATAATCCAATTGATGAATTTGGTGGGCAAGCCATACTTCCGCAAGACTGACCACAGATAGCGGTGATCAACTCGATCAAAAGCCTTCGACTGATCAAGCGCCAGCAGGTAGAACCCCCCATCCCCAGCCCTGCACTGCTCGAGAGCTTCCCTGACCTCGGAAACGGCATCGAAGACAGTTCGTCCCTCAAGAGCACAGTACTGCGAGGTGGAGAGAATCTGCCCCGCCAGGCCCTGTAATCGCTTCATCAAAATCCTCGCCAAGACCTTCCTGTCGACATTGAGGAGGGATATGGGGCGCCAGTTCCCCACATCCGCAGTGTCGACAACGTTCGGCTTGGTCAGCAAAATCAAAGCAGAAGACCTCATCGAGGCGGGCAATAATCCTTGAGCCAGGCTCTCATTAAACACCTCCGTCAGATGAGGGGCCAAGAGAGCGCAGAACTGCTGGTAAAATTCAGCCGTCAGGCCATCAGGACCTGGCGACTTACTTTTGTTCTGCTGCATGATGCTCTCTGTGACCTCTTCTATGGTGATATCACCGACCAAGTCATCCAGAGGGTAATCGCTACTCCCAGGGAGTGTGATCCCGCTCAAGAAGTCATCTACCCTGCTGTTCCCGCGGGACGATCCCCCGTCGGTACACTGCGGTCTGTCCTTTCCGAGGAGTCTCATATAGTAGTCGCGGACCACCTTCAGGATCCCGCGAGGAGATTCCTCGAGGATCCCGTCAGTGTTCCGCAAACTAGCGATGGTCTTGGTACCTTCCTTCCTCTTGCAACTAAGAAAAGGATCAGGCGAGTGGTAAGCCCCATGATCCCTCTCCTTCACAAGAGAGGCGTACCTGTCGTACTGGAAACTCTTCATCAGGGACTTTACCGCTACAATGTCCTCGGGGTCACCTCCCTGCGAGATCAGGATATCCAACCTCGAGAGCAGGCTCAGGTACACCTTATACCTGGAGGACTGCATGTTCTGGGCGAGATTGCGAAAGAGCTTTTGAGTTCTCGCTTTCACCATGTCCCACCACTCGGACTTCAGCTGACCGAAGTCTGCCAAGGTCACCTGGTCGTGGAAGAACCTCTCAAAGGCCTGCTGAACCCTCGGTTCCACCAGGAGGTCTGAATTGAGCCGCCATATCCCTCTCCCTTTGGATGGGGTGTTGCGGACATTCAACTCACAAGACAAAATGTGATGATCGGAGAACTCCACCGGTGTAAGCACAGGTGCCGTCACCGGGAAATCCTCCTTAAAGAAAAACCTATCTATCCTACTCTCACTATTGCCTCGCTTATAGGTGAACCCACCCGTGGGATTGGGAGCGTGATGAAGGAACGCATCTACCAATCCAGCCTGTCTAACCATTCTAGCTAGAAAAATGGAATCATATCCAAGCCTCTGAGTGGCGCCTCTCCTGTCCTGAGGCCTAATGATGGTGTTAAAATCACCGCCAAACAGGATTTGCTTGGACGTATACAGGTAAGGCTCTATCTCGCTAAACAGGCACTTCCTCTCCCACTTGGTTTGGGGGCCGTAGATGTTAATTATACGGAGAGGTTGCCTGCCCAGCGACACATCTAAAACCACACAGCGTCCTTTTTGCAGCTCGATGATCCTGGTGATGCTGGCATCAACCTCCTTGAACAGGATGGCGATCCCCCCATAGCTCTCTGTGGCTAGGGAGAAGTAGGAGGGCCCCCATCTCCAGTCCCGCTTTGCAGCGTGCAGGGCCGCCAAGGTTTGCAGCCGGGTCTCCTGCACCAGGATGATATTGTGCGGAGCCCGGCTGAGATGGTCGAAAACCAAGAAGCGGGCCCTGCTGGACTTTACGCTGTTTACATTCACCGTAGCCACAGAGAGTATAGGAAGAGTCGCCATAGGAGTCATCGCGAGCTCAAGGAGACTTTCCCTTCTTCCTGCTCACCCCCTCCTCCCTGTCCGAGCCGTACCTCTTTATGGAGACGCCTGGACAGAGGGGTCCATCGTCCCCCAGAGGCACCTCCTCACCTATCTCGACCCCTATCCCCGCGTCGGAGAGGTCCGCCATCTCCCCCTCCAGCTCCTCGTCGCCCCAGCTGGGAGCCAGTGCCTCAAACCGGTTGGAAAGAGACACTGGGGGCTCCTTCGGAGCCGGGGAGGAGACGGTTTTCCCCGCCTTGCCACCCTTTGTCACAGTCCCCTTTTTGGGGGGCTGCTTCGCAGGGGGCTCGGCAGTCCTCCGAGACGAGGAGGGGGCCGAGATTCCCGGACAGGAAGAGGGGGTACTAACTACAGTAGTGGGGGAAGGGGCAACCTGGGGACCTGACGTAACCTGGGGAGGAAGGGGGTTATTTACAACTGGAAGGGGACCAGGGGACCCAGGGACAACACCCGTGCTGGACGTGCTCAACTGAACCAACTCTAAGTGACGGAGTGAGCTGATCGCCACCGGGTTCGCCACAGGTGGAAACATTGCGACCGGGGGAGGAGTGGGCCGCTGTTGGTGGCCAGAGACAGAGGTGTGGGGGACGGAGGCACCAGATGTTCCGGCAACCACCCCTAGCCCAGCAGGTCCCTCGCCCATCTCGAGAGGTTCCCCCCTCCAGATGTCGTCGAGGTTGTGCTCAGCCTCGGGGCAGTTGCGGTAAGGATGCCCCATCCTCCCACACAGATTACACTTAATCTCCCTCTGGCAGGAGTCCCGAGTGTGCCCCAACTCACCACATATGGTGCATTTAAGGATCTGGCAGGCATTACTGAAATGCCTGTCAGACCCGCACCTGTGGCACCTCCGAGGCTGAGTAGGGTAGAAGCATGACACCCTCTCAGCCCCGATGAAGAAGGAGTTGGGGAGGTGTTGAGTCACACCCTGGATCTCCTTCAACAAGACGGGGACAGTCCACCCACCTGTCCATATCCCATCCTCATCCAAGATCTTAACTGGGGGGCTCTTTACTTCTCCATACCTCCTGATCCATACCAGGATGTCCGCTATGGGAATGGACTCGTTCCGCACCAGGATGGTTACCCTCTTAACCCCCTGGCGGGACACGGGAATAGCGGTAAACCCGGCGAACTTCGACCCCTGCTGAGAGCTGGCCGCCCCCCACCTCGCCCAGAAAAGGTCCAGGAGCTGCGATGTCATGAAGGAGACATCGAACTCCCGGGTTCCCGAGGCGTGGATAAGGGCGAACAGATCAGAGGGGGAGAACCCCATGTCCCTTAGACCGGCCACCAGCACCCTCCTGTCAGGCACCCGGGTCTCGCGCGCCCAGGCCAACCGTACCACGTTCCTCCTGCTCCCTGGAGGGGGGGCCAGAGGACGCACGGCCGTGCCAGCCGCAGACGCACGAGGGGGCCCGGATGCCCAAGCATTTGGGACACTGGGGCCAGCCGTCTGGGACACTGGGGCCCGGGTTACTCCACTGGTAGGATCAACCTGGGAGGCCCCGGTCGTGGCACCCTGAGTGGCAACCTGGGAGTGCCTAGGGACATACCCACGTGACCCCCCTGAACCTGAGGTGCTGGCACCCTGAGAGGGGGCACCAGCCACCGAACCATGAGAACCAACAGAAGAGGCGGCACCCCTAGCAGAGGTGCCACCAACCTTGACAATATTTACATTACCATTTTGGGCACCGGGAGCATTGGTGCCCATACCAACCATATTAACATTATGTACAGTATATACACGGGGACCATGGGGGGGAACACCAGAGGGAACAGCAAAAACAGGGGGGGGGGGAACAACCAAATGGGCAGAAGGGGCAGAAGGGGCAACAGCAGGGACAACAGCAGGGGCAACAGTAGGGGCAGCGACAAATAAGGGGGCAACATTAGTGGGGACATTTGACACAACTCTAGACATAACCTGGGAGGTCACCTGACCGCGGCCATAGAAACGCCGATCCACGGCCTCCCAATCATTGGGCTCGGACACATACCCAAATCTCCCACTCCCACCACTCCCAGCCGACCCCGAGCAGCCAGCAGAGCCCGAGGCAGAGCTAAGGATAGCCCCGCCGTCAGACCCACGCCGGCCGCTGGATGGCCGAGGGTGATGGGATTCCGGCGCGCGCCCGGCACCCCCGGGACCCGCGCCGCGCGCACCCGCAGCACCCGCGCCGCGCGCGCCCGCGTCCGCCACGGGACCCGCGGCACAGGCGACCACGGCGCCCGCAGCACAGGCACCAGGGACACCAGCGCCCGCCGGGGAGATGAGGGGAACCGACACAGGGGCAGACATAGGCACGGACACTTCACACACACGAACAGGCTCATTCATATCCACATCAGACACGGACAAACCAACAGACTGGGCGACATTCATACCAGGGGAGTCAGAGGGAGGGTTAGGAGGGAGGGAGGGAAGGGGATCAGAGGCAAGGAAAGCCCCCTCCATGGGAACGCTGGTGCAAGGTGGTACAGCACCAGCGGGGTCTGTCTCCCCATTCCCATGGAGGGCGGTGGGGAGCCCAGAGGGGCCGACAGGGGAAGGGTGGACAGACCCCAGGGCATCCCCCGAGGTCTGTAAGATGGGAAATTCCTCGTCGGAGTACACGTACCCCGACGAGCACTCACCCCCTCCTGCCGACTCTCCAGACTCCCGAGCAGCCACTTCCGGTCCGCGGGACTCGATGTTCTTTTTCCTCCTCCGTCTCCTAGCCTTTTTCGAGGTACCGGACTCCTCCATTGCCTCCACATCAGCCATATCGAAGGCCAGCAGGGTCTCCTTGATGGGAGCCGCAACCGGACCCTGCTGGACCTCCAGCCGCCAAGTTGCCCGAGACGGATCCTCAGCCCAATCACCCTCAGGCAACCCGGCGGCCATTTTGGATGGCGTTTTCGCGGTCTTTCCTTTCCGACCACGGGAACCGGAGTTTCTCCCCTCTGGTGAGGAAGCCCGGTCCCCTCCAGAGTCGGAACCGGACCCCCCACCATCGGAGAGGTCCCTCCGGTCCCCCAGCGACTCCTGACGGCGGGCACGGGCTTTCGCCCGCTGTCTTCTCTGAAGCTCCTCCTGGACCTGCCGGATCTCCGTCTCGAGACCCGGCAGCTTGGCAGACAAACTTTCCTCTTGTGATTTCTTTGAGGCAATCTTCGCCCGCAGGGGGGCCCTCTTATTATTAGAGCTGTGGCTGCTCTGGTATCGCAGTTCTCTAAGCTCACTCTGCACGCCCTCCAGCTTGCGGGTAGCGGCAGAGTGAGCCTCTCTCAAGGTTTGTAACCGGGTCAGCAGCTTGGCGTCCGCGATGGGGGTTGAGCCCCCACCACTGCCATGCGGGTTAACCCCCGCAGCTCCGGCCACCACCACCGTAGCGAAGGAGAGACCGGAGACTGCAGGGGCCTCCCCTACTGCTCGCTGGGCACCCTCCACGGGTGCCATAACGGTGTCACTGGTCAGGGACCCGTCCACCGGGTCCTGGGGGGGAGGGGGGCGTTCAAGGAATTGAAGCCCCTCGGCCACCCGTTCCTGGCACAACCCAATGACACCCTTTAGCTGGGTGACATGGGTGCGCAGGATACCGGGCGAACCGTGGGGTATCCCTACCCCCCTCCTCCACTCCCCATACCTCCTGGACAGAACCTCTTCACGGACCAGCAGGTCCTCGACGTCCTTGCGGACGGCCCGAGCCAGGGCCTGGTACTCGGTCCATCCTAGCACAACATCCGGAGCCGGCAGCTCCACGCTCCGGAAAACTCTCTCCTCCTCGGTCCGGAGCCAGTCCTCCCAACCCCGGACCGCAGGGGAGGGAGAGCTCGCAGCCATCCCTGGCTGCAGGCTGCAGACCAGGGAGGGAAACAGGGGGGGGGAAACAGGAAAGCTCAATCCGAGAAAGGGTAACCAAAAACGGATCCGAAACAGCTAACCAACACCTCCACGCCCTGGAGCACTGCACACAGCAACACACCAGCAGCCTGCAGCAACTCCGCCCCGCCCACCTCAGTGATTGGAGCTGGAATTACCGCGGCTGCTGGCACCAGACTTGCCCTCCAATAGATCCTCGTTAAAGGATTTAAAGTGTACTCATTCCAATTACAGGGCCTCGAAAGAGTCCTGTATTGTTATTTTTCGTCACTACCTCCCCGCGTCGGGAGTGGGTAATTTGCGCGCCTGCTGCCTTCCTTGGATGTGGTAGCCGTTTCTCAGGCTCCCTCTCCGGAATCGAACCCTGATTCCCCGTTACCCGTGGTCACCATGGTAGGCGCAGAAAGTACCATCGAAAGTTGATAGGGCAGACATCCGAATGCGTCGTCGCCGTCACGGGGACGTGCGATCGGCCCGAGGTTATCTAGAGTCACCAAAGCGGCCGGGAGGGAAGGGGGGCGAGCCCCCAGCCCCGACCCGGATGGGTTTTGGTCTGATAAATGCACGCATCCCTGGGGGTCAGCGCTCGTCGGCATGTATTAGCTCTAGAATTACCACAGTTATCCAAGTAACAGATGGAGCGATCAAAGGAACCATAACTGATTTAATGAGCCATTCGCAGTTTCACTGTAGCGGCCGTGCGTACTTACACGTGCATGGCTTAATCTTTGAGACAAGCATATGCTACTGGCAGGATCAACCAGGTAGCCCCGCGGTGGGTCTCTGTGCGGCCCGGTGAGGCCCGGAAGGGAGAGGAGGGCTAGCGGGCGGAGGCGGAGCGGCGCCCGAGAACCTCTCCCCCCTCCGGGGCCTGGGCCTCTCCCCTCCGCCACCCCGGAGGGGGCCGAGGGGGGAGGCCGCCGACCTTCGAGGCGGACGGTCGTGGGGGATACGTAGACGACTTCGGAGACGGGCGGAACGCGCTCGGCGCGGCCCGGGGGAGGCTGGTGGCGCCGGGGCGGCCGCCGCGGTCCCCGCCAGGGCAGGGGACCTCGGCGGGCAGCGGGGCGCCGGCCTCCTCCGCGGCGCGCGCGGTCTCGGGCCTCTGCTTGCGGACGGGGCCTGGGAGCAAACTCAGCGGTCGGAGGTGGCCGGGCAGGGAGGGTGGCGCTCGGCCCGCGGACGGGGAGCGCCCTCCCTGTCGGAGAGCCCGGTGGTGAGGGAAACCGGGGACCGCGCCGGAGGCGGAGGGGAGAGGGAGCTTTTCGCCTGTCGCAGGGGGCCGCCAGGGACCGCCTGAGCGAAAGCCTCTCCCCCGCTCGGGCGCGGGGAGCCAGATCGATCGGAGAAGGGCAGGGCCCACGGGGAGACGTCGTCGGGGAGGCCAGATTTCGACGAGGGCAGGCGGGCGAAGGGGGAAAACCGCCCGTCGGCCTGGAACTCTGCCTGGGCATCCGAGAAGCGGCCAGAGTCCCCTGCCGGCGCAGGGGGAAAACCACCCGTCGGCCTGGAACTCTGCCTGGGCATCCGAGAACCGGCCAGAGTCCCCTGCCTGCCGTGCGAAATTTTCGCTCCTCGACAATCTCCTCGAGGGTGCCCCCGGCTGTTGTCGTGCACTTTCTGCACGCGCGTCGTTTAGGGGGACCAACCTGCAAAAGTGTCCGACCTCGTGGAAGTGGTGCCTGGACGCGGCAGGGCAGATCCGACCTCATAGCCGAGAGGCCTGGAGCTCGTGGGACTTTGAAAAATTTTCTCGCTCGAGGGCTGCCATACGCTTGCCGGCCACCGGGGGGCGCCACCAGGGGAGGGGGAAAACCTCCTGTCGGCCTGGAACTCTGCCTGGGCATCCGAGAACCGGCCAGAGTCCCCTGCCAGCACAGGGGGAAAACCGCCCGTCGGCCTGGAACTCTGCCTGGGCATCCGAGAACCGGCCAGAGTCCCCTGCCAGCGCAGGGGGAAAACCGCCCGTCGGCCTGGAACTCTGCCTGGGCATCCGAGAACCGGCCAGAGTCCCCTGCCAGCACAGGGGGAAAACCGCCCGTCGGCCTGGAACTCTGCCTGGGCATCCGAGAACCGGCCAGAGTCCCCTGCCAGCACAGGGGGGAAACCTCCCGTGGGCCTGGAACTCTGTCTGGGCCTCGGAGAACCGGACAGAGTCCCCTGACTGCCGTACGAAATTTTCGCTCCTCGACAATCTCCTCGAGGGTGCCCACGGCAGTTGTCGTGCACTTTCTGCACGCGCGTCGTTTAGGGGGACCAACCTGCAAAAGTGTCCGACCTCGTGGAAGTGGTGCCTGGACGCGGCAGGGCAGATCCGACCTCATAGCCGAGAGGCCTGGAGCTCGTGGGACTTTGAAAAATTTTCTCGCTCGAGGGCTGCCATACGCTTGCCGGCCACCGGGGGGCGCCACCAGGGGAGGGGGAAAACCTCCTGTCGGCCTGGAACTCTGCCTGGGCATCCGAGAACCGGCCAGAGTCCCCTGCCAGCACAGGGGGAAAACCTCCTGTCGGCCTGGAACTCTGCCTGGGCCTCTGAGAACCGGCCAGAGTCCCCTGCCAGCGCAGGGGGAAAACCTCCCGTCGGCCTGGAACTCTGCCTGGGCATCCGAGAACCGGCCAGAGTCCCCTGCCAGCACAGGGGGAAAACCTCCTGTCGGCCTGGAACTCTGCCTGGGCCTCTGAGAACCGGCCAGAGTCCCCTGCCAGCGCAGGGGGAAAACCTCCCGTCGGCCTGGAACTCTTCCTGGGCATCCGAGAACCGGCCAGAGTCCCCTGACTGCCGTACGAAATTTTCGCTCCTCGACAATCTCCTCGAGGGTGCCCCCGGCTGTTGTCGTGCACTTTCTGCACGCGCGTCGTTTAGGGGGACCAACCTGCGAAAGCGTCCGACCTCGTGGAAGTGGTGCCTGGACGCGGCGGGGCAGATCCGACCTCATAGCCGACAGGCCTGGAGCTCGTGGGACTTTGAAAAATTTTCTCGCTCGAGGGCCGCCATCCCCTTGCCGGCCACCGGGGGGCGCCACTAGGGGAGGGGGAAAACCTCCTGTCGGCCTGGAACTCTGCCTGGGCATCCGAGAACCGGCCAGAGTCCCCTGCCAGCGCAGGGGGAAAACCTCCTGTCGGCCTGGAACTCTGCCTGGGCATCCGAGAACCGGCCAGAGTCCCCTGCCAGCGCAGGGGGAAAACCTCCTGTCGGCCTGGAACTCTGCCTGGGCATCTGAGAACCGGCCAGAGTCCCCTCGCCACCGAGGGGGAAAACCTCCCGTCGGCCTGGAACTCTGCCTGGGCATCCGAGAACCGGCCAGAGTCCCCTGCCAGCGCAGGGGGAAAACCTCCCGTCGGCCTGGAACTCTGCCTGGGCATCTGAGAACCGGCCAGAGTCCCCTGCCGGCGCAGGGGGAAAACCTCCCGTCGGCCTGGAACTCTGCCTGGGCATCTGAGAACCGGCCAGAGTCCCCTCGCCACCGAGGGGGAAATCCTCCCGTCGGCCTGGAACTCTGCCTGGGCATCCGAGAACCGGCCAGAGTCCCCTCGCCACCGAGGGGGAAATCCTCCCGTCGGCCTGGAACTCTGCCTGGGCATCCGAGAACCGGCCAGAGTCCCCTGCCAGCACAGGGGGAAAACCTCCCGTCGGCCTGGAACTCTGCCTGGGCATCCGAGAACCGGCCAGAGTCCCCTGCCAGCGCAGGGGGAAAACCTCCCGACGGCCTGGAACTCTGCCTGGGCATCCGAGAACCGGCCAGAGTCCCCTGCCAGCGCAGGGGGAAAACCGCCCGTCGGCCTGGAACTCTGCCTGGGCATCGGAGAAGCGGCCAGAGTCCCCTGCCCGCCCAGGCCTGGAGCTCGTGGGACTTTGAAAATTTTTCGCCCCGAAGATGGGGGAACTTGGAAAACGTTTGGCACCATCTCCCCGACGGGGCCGCCCGAGCCGACCGACCGCCTGGAAGTGGTGCCTGGACGCCGCGGGGCAGATCCGACCCCGTTTTCGTCTCGGGCCTGGAGCTCGCGGAAGTCTGCCCGACACCCCTGCTAGGGGTGCGGGGGGCCCGTGGAAGGCTCCCTTCCCCTGCCCGCCCGGCCCCGGGTGGCTGGGAGCGAGCGGGGGCCCGGGGCGTCCGTTATCGTTTTCGGCCACCGGGGGGCGCCGCTGGGGGCGCGGGGGTCCCGGGCCAGGCGCCCTCCCCCTGCCCGCCCGGCCCCGGGAGGCTGGGAGCGAGCGGGGGCCCGGGGCGCCCGTTATCGTTTTCGGCCACCGGGGGGCGCCGCTGGGGGCGCGGGGGTCCCGGGCCAGGCGCCCTTCCCCTGCCCGCCCGGCCCCGGGAGGCTGGGAGCGAGCGGGGGCCCGGGGCGCCCGTTATCGTTTTCGGCCACCGGGGGGCGCCGCTGGGGGCGCGGGGGGCCCGGGGCAGGCTCCCTTCCAATGCCCGCCCGGCCCCGGGAGGCTGGGAGCG
>NC_086323.1:189195701-189198201 GCF_036172605.1 Pelobates fuscus
CGTCGGCCTGGAACTCTGCCTGGGCATCCGAGAACCGGCCAGAGTCCCCTGCCAGCGCAGGGGGAAAACCGCCCGTCGGCCTGGAACTCTGCCTGGGCATCCGAGAACCGGCCAGAGTCCCCTGCCAGCACAGGGGGAAAACCGCCCGTCGGCCTGGAACTCTGCCTGGGCATCCGAGAACCGGCCAGAGTCCCCTGCCAGCACAGGGGGGAAACCTCCCGTGGGCCTGGAACTCTGTCTGGGCCTCGGAGAACCGGACAGAGTCCCCTGACTGCCGTACGAAATTTTCGCTCCTCGACAATCTCCTCGAGGGTGCCCACGGCAGTTGTCGTGCACTTTCTGCACGCGCGTCGTTTAGGGGGACCAACCTGCAAAAGTGTCCGACCTCGTGGAAGTGGTGCCTGGACGCGGCAGGGCAGATCCGACCTCATAGCCGAGAGGCCTGGAGCTCGTGGGACTTTGAAAAATTTTCTCGCTCGAGGGCTGCCATACGCTTGCCGGCCACCGGGGGGCGCCACCAGGGGAGGGGGAAAACCTCCTGTCGGCCTGGAACTCTGCCTGGGCATCCGAGAACCGGCCAGAGTCCCCTGCCAGCACAGGGGGAAAACCTCCTGTCGGCCTGG
The DNA here is from genome assembly GCF_036172605.1 of Pelobates fuscus. Classification (NCBI taxonomy): domain Eukaryota; kingdom Metazoa; phylum Chordata; class Amphibia; order Anura; family Pelobatidae; genus Pelobates; species Pelobates fuscus. Next base: position 189,196,325 of record NC_086323.1, read on the forward strand.
AACTCTGCCTGGGCCTCTGAGAACCGGCCAGAGTCCCCTGCCAGCGCAGGGGGAAAACCTCCCGTCGGCCTGGAACTCTGCCTGGGCATCCGAGAACCGGCCAGAGTCCCCTGCCAGCACAGGGGGAAAACCTCCTGTCGGCCTGGAACTCTGCCTGGGCCTCTGAGAACCGGCCAGAGTCCCCTGCCAGCGCAGGGGGAAAACCTCCCGTCGGCCTGGAACTCTTCCTGGGCATCCGAGAACCGGCCAGAGTCCCCTGACTGCCGTACGAAATTTTCGCTCCTCGACAATCTCCTCGAGGGTGCCCCCGGCTGTTGTCGTGCACTTTCTGCACGCGCGTCGTTTAGGGGGACCAACCTGCGAAAGCGTCCGACCTCGTGGAAGTGGTGCCTGGACGCGGCGGGGCAGATCCGACCTCATAGCCGACAGGCCTGGAGCTCGTGGGACTTTGAAAAATTTTCTCGCTCGAGGGCCGCCATCCCCTTGCCGGCCACCGGGGGGCGCCACTAGGGGAGGGGGAAAACCTCCTGTCGGCCTGGAACTCTGCCTGGGCATCCGAGAACCGGCCAGAGTCCCCTGCCAGCGCAGGGGGAAAACCTCCTGTCGGCCTGGAACTCTGCCTGGGCATCCGAGAACCGGCCAGAGTCCCCTGCCAGCGCAGGGGGAAAACCTCCTGTCGGCCTGGAACTCTGCCTGGGCATCTGAGAACCGGCCAGAGTCCCCTCGCCACCGAGGGGGAAAACCTCCCGTCGGCCTGGAACTCTGCCTGGGCATCCGAGAACCGGCCAGAGTCCCCTGCCAGCGCAGGGGGAAAACCTCCCGTCGGCCTGGAACTCTGCCTGGGCATCTGAGAACCGGCCAGAGTCCCCTGCCGGCGCAGGGGGAAAACCTCCCGTCGGCCTGGAACTCTGCCTGGGCATCTGAGAACCGGCCAGAGTCCCCTCGCCACCGAGGGGGAAATCCTCCCGTCGGCCTGGAACTCTGCCTGGGCATCCGAGAACCGGCCAGAGTCCCCTCGCCACCGAGGGGGAAATCCTCCCGTCGGCCTGGAACTCTGCCTGGGCATCCGAGAACCGGCCAGAGTCCCCTGCCAGCACAGGGGGAAAACCTCCCGTCGGCCTGGAACTCTGCCTGGGCATCCGAGAACCGGCCAGAGTCCCCTGCCAGCGCAGGGGGAAAACCTCCCGACGGCCTGGAACTCTGCCTGGGCATCCGAGAACCGGCCAGAGTCCCCTGCCAGCGCAGGGGGAAAACCGCCCGTCGGCCTGGAACTCTGCCTGGGCATCGGAGAAGCGGCCAGAGTCCCCTGCCCGCCCAGGCCTGGAGCTCGTGGGACTTTGAAAATTTTTCGCCCCGAAGATGGGGGAACTTGGAAAACGTTTGGCACCATCTCCCCGACGGGGCCGCCCGAGCCGACCGACCGCCTGGAAGTGGTGCCCGGACGCCGCGGGGCAGATCCGACCCCGTTTTCGTCTCGGGCCTGGAGCTCGCGGAAGTCTGCCCGACACCCCTGCTAGGGGTGCGGGGGGCCCGTGGAAGGCTCCCTTCCCCTGCCCGCCCGGCCCCGGGTGGCTGGGAGCGAGCGGGGGCCCGGGGCGTCCGTTATCGTTTTCGGCCACCGGGGGGCGCCGCTGGGGGCGCGGGGGTCCCGGGCCAGGCGCCCTCCCCCTGCCCGCCCGGCCCCGGGAGGCTGGGAGCGAGCGGGGGCCCGGGGCGCCCGTTATCGTTTTCGGCCACCGGGGGGCGCCGCTGGGGGCGCGGGGGTCCCGGGCCAGGCGCCCTTCCCCTGCCCGCCCGGCCCCGGGAGGCTGGGAGCGAGCGGGGGCCCGGGGCGCCCGTTATCGTTTTCGGCCACCGGGGGGCGCCGCTGGGGGCGC
>NC_086323.1:189207095-189209595 GCF_036172605.1 Pelobates fuscus
GAAATTTTCGCTCCTCGACAATCTCCTCGAGGGTGCCCACGGCAGTTGTCGTGCACTTTCTGCACGCGCGTCGTTTAGGGGGACCAACCTGCAAAAGTGTCCGACCTCGTGGAAGTGGTGCCTGGACGCGGCAGGGCAGATCCGACCTCATAGCCGAGAGGCCTGGAGCTCGTGGGACTTTGAAAAATTTTCTCGCTCGAGGGCTGCCATACGCTTGCCGGCCACCGGGGGGCGCCACCAGGGGAGGGGGAAAACCTCCTGTCGGCCTGGAACTCTGCCTGGGCATCCGAGAACCGGCCAGAGTCCCCTGCCAGCACAGGGGGAAAACCTCCTGTCGGCCTGGAACTCTGCCTGGGCCTCTGAGAACCGGCCAGAGTCCCCTGCCAGCGCAGGGGGAAAACCTCCCGTCGGCCTGGAACTCTGCCTGGGCATCCGAGAACCGGCCAGAGTCCCCTGCCAGCACAGGGGGAAAACCTCCTGTCGGCCTGGAACTCTGCCTGGGCCTCTGAGAACCGGCCAGAGTCCCCTGCCAGCGCAGGGGGAAAACCTCCCGTCGGCCTGGAACTCTGCCTGGGCATCCGAGAACCGGCCAGAGTCCCCTGCCAGCACAGGGGGAAAACCTCCTGTCGGCCTGGAACTCTGCCTGGGCCTCTGAGAACCGGCCAGAGTCCCCTGCCAGCGCAGGGGGAAAACCTCCCGTCGGCCTGGAACTCTTCCTGGGCATCCGAGAACCGGCCAGAGTCCCCTGACTGCCGTACGAAATTTTCGCTCCTCGACAATCTCCTCGAGGGTGCCCCCGGCTGTTGTCGTGCACTTTCTGCACGCGCGTCGTTTAGGGGGACCAACCTGCGAAAGCGTCCGACCTCGTGGAAGTGGTGCCTGGACGCGGCGGGGCAGATCCGACCTCATAGCCGACAGGCCTGGAGCTCGTGGGACTTTGAAAAATTTTCTCGCTCGAGGGCCGCCATCCCCTTGCCGGCCACCGGGGGGCGCCACTAGGGGAGGGGGAAAACCTCCTGTCGGCCTGGAACTCTGCCTGGGCATCCGAGAACCGGCCAGAGTCCCCTGCCAGCGCAGGGGGAAAACCTCCTGTCGGCCTGGAACTCTGCCTGGGCATCCGAGAACCGGCCAGAGTCCCCTGCCAGCGCAGGGGGAAAACCTCCTGTCGGCCTGGAACTCTGCCTGGGCATCTGAGAACCGGCCAGAGTCCCCTCGCCACCGAGGGGGAAAACCTCCCGTCGGCCTGGAACTCTGCCTGGGCATCCGAGAACCGGCCAGAGTCCCCTGCCAGCGCAGGGGGAAAACCTCCCGTCGGCCTGGAACTCTGCCTGGGCATCTGAGAACCGGCCAGAGTCCCCTGCCGGCGCAGGGGGAAAACCTCCCGTCGGCCTGGAACTCTGCCTGGGCATCTGAGAACCGGCCAGAGTCCCCTCGCCACCGAGGGGGAAATCCTCCCGTCGGCCTGGAACTCTGCCTGGGCATCCGAGAACCGGCCAGAGTCCCCTCGCCACCGAGGGGGAAATCCTCCCGTCGGCCTGGAACTCTGCCTGGGCATCCGAGAACCGGCCAGAGTCCCCTGCCAGCACAGGGGGAAAACCTCCCGTCGGCCTGGAACTCTGCCTGGGCATCCGAGAACCGGCCAGAGTCCCCTGCCAGCGCAGGGGGAAAACCTCCCGACGGCCTGGAACTCTGCCTGGGCATCCGAGAACCGGCCAGAGTCCCCTGCCAGCGCAGGGGGAAAACCGCCCGTCGGCCTGGAACTCTGCCTGGGCATCGGAGAAGCGGCCAGAGTCCCCTGCCCGCCCAGGCCTGGAGCTCGTGGGACTTTGAAAATTTTTCGCCCCGAAGATGGGGGAACTTGGAAAACGTTTGGCACCATCTCCCCGACGGGGCCGCCCGAGCCGACCGACCGCCTGGAAGTGGTGCCTGGACGCCGCGGGGCAGATCCGACCCCGTTTTCGTCTCGGGCCTGGAGCTCGCGGAAGTCTGCCCGACACCCCTGCTAGGGGTGCGGGGGGCCCGTGGAAGGCTCCCTTCCCCTGCCCGCCCGGCCCCGGGTGGCTGGGAGCGAGCGGGGGCCCGGGGCGTCCGTTATCGTTTTCGGCCACCGGGGGGCGCCGCTGGGGGCGCGGGGGTCCCGGGCCAGGCGCCCTCCCCCTGCCCGACCGGCCCCGGGAGGCTGGGAGCGAGCGGGGGCCCGGGGCGCCCGTTATCGTTTTCGGCCACCGGGGGGCGCCGCTGGGGGCGCGGGGGTCCCGGGCCAGGCGCCCTTCCCCTGCCCGCCCGGCCCCGGGAGGCTGGGAGCGAGCGGGGGCCCGGGGCGCCCGTTATCGTTTTCGGCCACCGGGGGGCGCCGCTGGGGGCGCGGGGGGCCCGGGGCAGGCTCCCTTCCAATGCCCGCCCGGCCCCGGGAGGCTGGGAGCGAGCGGGGGCCCGGGGCGCCCGTTATCGTTTTCGGCCACCGGGGGGCGCCGCTGGGGGCGCGGGGGGCCCGGGGCAG
>NC_086323.1:189219595-189222095 GCF_036172605.1 Pelobates fuscus
AAATTTTCTCGCTCGAGGGCTGCCATACGCTTGCCGGCCACCGGGGGGCGCCACCAGGGGAGGGGGAAAACCTCCTGTCGGCCTGGAACTCTGCCTGGGCATCCGAGAACCGGCCAGAGTCCCCTGCCAGCACAGGGGGAAAACCGCCCGTCGGCCTGGAACTCTGCCTGGGCATCCGAGAACCGGCCAGAGTCCCCTGCCAGCGCAGGGGGAAAACCGCCCGTCGGCCTGGAACTCTGCCTGGGCATCCGAGAACCGGCCAGAGTCCCCTGCCAGCACAGGGGGAAAACCGCCCGTCGGCCTGGAACTCTGCCTGGGCATCCGAGAACCGGCCAGAGTCCCCTGCCAGCACAGGGGGGAAACCTCCCGTGGGCCTGGAACTCTGTCTGGGCCTCGGAGAACCGGACAGAGTCCCCTGACTGCCGTACGAAATTTTCGCTCCTCGACAATCTCCTCGAGGGTGCCCACGGCAGTTGTCGTGCACTTTCTGCACGCGCGTCGTTTAGGGGGACCAACCTGCAAAAGTGTCCGACCTCGTGGAAGTGGTGCCTGGACGCGGCAGGGCAGATCCGACCTCATAGCCGAGAGGCCTGGAGCTCGTGGGACTTTGAAAAATTTTCTCGCTCGAGGGCTGCCATACGCTTGCCGGCCACCGGGGGGCGCCACCAGGGGAGGGGGAAAACCTCCTGTTGGCCTGGAACTCTGCCTGGGCATCCGAGAACCGGCCAGAGTCCCCTGCCAGCGCAGGGGGAAAACCTCCCGTCGGCCTGGAACTCTGCCTGGGCATCCGAGAACCGGCCAGAGTCCCCTGCCAGCACAGGGGGAAAACCTCCTGTCGGCCTGGAACTCTGCCTGGGCCTCTGAGAACCGGCCAGAGTCCCCTGCCAGCGCAGGGGGAAAACCTCCCGTCGGCCTGGAACTCTGCCTGGGCATCCGAGAACCGGCCAGAGTCCCCTGCCAGCACAGGGGGAAAACCTCCTGTCGGCCTGGAACTCTGCCTGGGCCTCTGAGAACCGGCCAGAGTCCCCTGCCAGCGCAGGGGGAAAACCTCCCGTCGGCCTGGAACTCTGCCTGGGCATCCGAGAACCGGCCAGAGTCCCCTGCCAGCACAGGGGGAAAACCTCCTGTCGGCCTGGAACTCTGCCTGGGCCTCTGAGAACCGGCCAGAGTCCCCTGCCAGCGCAGGGGGAAAACCTCCCGTCGGCCTGGAACTCTTCCTGGGCATCCGAGAACCGGCCAGAGTCCCCTGACTGCCGTACGAAATTTTCGCTCCTCGACAATCTCCTCGAGGGTGCCCCCGGCTGTTGTCGTGCACTTTCTGCACGCGCGTCGTTTAGGGGGACCAACCTGCGAAAGCGTCCGACCTCGTGGAAGTGGTGCCTGGACGCGGCGGGGCAGATCCGACCTCATAGCCGACAGGCCTGGAGCTCGTGGGACTTTGAAAAATTTTCTCGCTCGAGGGCCGCCATCCCCTTGCCGGCCACCGGGGGGCGCCACTAGGGGAGGGGGAAAACCTCCTGTCGGCCTGGAACTCTGCCTGGGCATCCGAGAACCGGCCAGAGTCCCCTGCCAGCGCAGGGGGAAAACCTCCTGTCGGCCTGGAACTCTGCCTGGGCATCCGAGAACCGGCCAGAGTCCCCTGCCAGCGCAGGGGGAAAACCTCCTGTCGGCCTGGAACTCTGCCTGGGCATCTGAGAACCGGCCAGAGTCCCCTCGCCACCGAGGGGGAAAACCTCCCGTCGGCCTGGAACTCTGCCTGGGCATCCGAGAACCGGCCAGAGTCCCCTGCCAGCGCAGGGGGAAAACCTCCCGTCGGCCTGGAACTCTGCCTGGGCATCTGAGAACCGGCCAGAGTCCCCTGCCGGCGCAGGGGGAAAACCTCCCGTCGGCCTGGAACTCTGCCTGGGCATCTGAGAACCGGCCAGAGTCCCCTCGCCACCGAGGGGGAAATCCTCCCGTCGGCCTGGAACTCTGCCTGGGCATCCGAGAACCGGCCAGAGTCCCCTCGCCACCGAGGGGGAAATCCTCCCGTCGGCCTGGAACTCTGCCTGGGCATCCGAGAACCGGCCAGAGTCCCCTGCCAGCACAGGGGGAAAACCTCCCGTCGGCCTGGAACTCTGCCTGGGCATCCGAGAACCGGCCAGAGTCCCCTGCCAGCGCAGGGGGAAAACCTCCCGACGGCCTGGAACTCTGCCTGGGCATCCGAGAACCGGCCAGAGTCCCCTGCCAGCGCAGGGGGAAAACCGCCCGTCGGCCTGGAACTCTGCCTGGGCATCGGAGAAGCGGCCAGAGTCCCCTGCCCGCCCAGGCCTGGAGCTCGTGGGACTTTGAAAATTTTTCGCCCCGAAGATGGGGGAACTTGGAAAACGTTTGGCACCATCTCCCCGACGGGGCCGCCCGAGCCGACCGACCGCCTGGAAGTGGTGCCTGGACGCCGCGGGGCAGATCCGACCCCGTTTTCGTCTCGGGCCTGGAGCTCGCGGAAGTCTGCCCGACACCC
>NC_086323.1:189247095-189249595 GCF_036172605.1 Pelobates fuscus
TCGAGGGCCGCCATCCCCTTGCCGGCCACCGGGGGGCGCCACTAGGGGAGGGGGAAAACCTCCTGTCGGCCTGGAACTCTGCCTGGGCATCCGAGAACCGGCCAGAGTCCCCTGCCAGCGCAGGGGGAAAACCTCCTGTCGGCCTGGAACTCTGCCTGGGCATCCGAGAACCGGCCAGAGTCCCCTGCCAGCGCAGGGGGAAAACCTCCTGTCGGCCTGGAACTCTGCCTGGGCATCTGAGAACCGGCCAGAGTCCCCTCGCCACCGAGGGGGAAAACCTCCCGTCGGCCTGGAACTCTGCCTGGGCATCCGAGAACCGGCCAGAGTCCCCTGCCAGCGCAGGGGGAAAACCTCCCGTCGGCCTGGAACTCTGCCTGGGCATCTGAGAACCGGCCAGAGTCCCCTGCCGGCGCAGGGGGAAAACCTCCCGTCGGCCTGGAACTCTGCCTGGGCATCTGAGAACCGGCCAGAGTCCCCTCGCCACCGAGGGGGAAATCCTCCCGTCGGCCTGGAACTCTGCCTGGGCATCCGAGAACCGGCCAGAGTCCCCTCGCCACCGAGGGGGAAATCCTCCCGTCGGCCTGGAACTCTGCCTGGGCATCCGAGAACCGGCCAGAGTCCCCTGCCAGCACAGGGGGAAAACCTCCCGTCGGCCTGGAACTCTGCCTGGGCATCCGAGAACCGGCCAGAGTCCCCTGCCAGCGCAGGGGGAAAACCTCCCGACGGCCTGGAACTCTGCCTGGGCATCCGAGAACCGGCCAGAGTCCCCTGCCAGCGCAGGGGGAAAACCGCCCGTCGGCCTGGAACTCTGCCTGGGCATCGGAGAAGCGGCCAGAGTCCCCTGCCCGCCCAGGCCTGGAGCTCGTGGGACTTTGAAAATTTTTCGCCCCGAAGATGGGGGAACTTGGAAAACGTTTGGCACCATCTCCCCGACGGGGCCGCCCGAGCCGACCGACCGCCTGGAAGTGGTGCCTGGACGCCGCGGGGCAGATCCGACCCCGTTTTCGTCTCGGGCCTGGAGCTCGCGGAAGTCTGCCCGACACCCCTGCTAGGGGTGCGGGGGGCCCGTGGAAGGCTCCCTTCCCCTGCCCGCCCGGCCCCGGGTGGCTGGGAGCGAGCGGGGGCCCGGGGCGTCCGTTATCGTTTTCGGCCACCGGGGGGCGCCGCTGGGGGCGCGGGGGTCCCGGGCCAGGCGCCCTCCCCCTGCCCGACCGGCCCCGGGAGGCTGGGAGCGAGCGGGGGCCCGGGGCGCCCGTTATCGTTTTCGGCCACCGGGGGGCGCCGCTGGGGGCGCGGGGGTCCCGGGCCAGGCGCCCTTCCCCTGCCCGCCCGGCCCCGGGAGGCTGGGAGCGAGCGGGGGCCCGGGGCGCCCGTTATCGTTTTCGGCCACCGGGGGGCGCCGCTGGGGGCGCGGGGGGCCCGGGGCAGGCTCCCTTCCAATGCCCGCCCGGCCCCGGGAGGCTGGGAGCGAGCGGGGGCCCGGGGCGCCCGTTATCGTTTTCGGCCACCGGGGGGCGCCGCTGGGGGCGCGGGGGGCCCGGGGCAGGCTCCCTTCCCCTGCCCGCCCGGCCCCGGGAGGCTGGGAGCGAGCGGGGGCCCGGGGCGCCCTTTATCGTTTTCGGCCACCGGGGGGCGCCGCTGGGGGCGCGGGGGGCCCGGGGCGGGCTCCCTTCCCCTGCCCGACCGGCCCCCTGAAATCCTGGGGCGAGGGGAGGTCGGGGAGGGCAGGTTTCCGTGGCGGACGGGTAAGGGGGAAAACCGCCCGTCGGCCTGGAACTCTGGCTGGGCATGGGAGAACCAGCAAGAGTCCCCTGCCTGCCGTCGGAAATTTCTGCTCCTCTACAATCTCCTCGAGGGTGCCCCCGGCTATTGTCGTGCACTTTCTGCACGCGCGTCGTTTAGGGGGACCAACCTGCAAAAGTGTCCGACCTCGTGGAAGTGGTGCCTGGACGCGGCAGGGCAGATCCGACCTCATAGCTGAGAGGCCTGGAGCTCGTGGGACTTAGAAAAATTTTGGCACGTTTTCGAGGGAGAACTCGCCCTGCGGGCGGCGGGCCCGCCCGATCCCCACAAAACTCGCATCCCCCGACAGCCCCCACCTGGGGGAACGACATATCCAAAAATCAGCCGGATCCCTTCAGCGGTTCGGGAATTTTATGGAAGTCATAATTTTACCGGTAACCGCCAGGCTCCCGCGGCCGAAAATAGTTCCACGCGATCGCGGCTAAGTGCCGCTGGAGGACCACCGGCAAAACGCAACCTTTCCATGCCGAAAATAGTTCCACGCGATCGCGGCTAAGTGCCGCTGGAGGACCACCGGCAAAACGCAGCCTTTCCATGCCGAAAACGGCTCCACGGATTTCGCGGTCACGTCCCCTGAAGTCCTTTCTCGGTTTTGGGCCCTGCAAACGGCCGCCAGGGGGCTGGCTTTCGGTCCCACTGCTCCAGGGAGGCGGGGAAGCAGGCAGGGAGGCAGGGAGGCAGGCCAGGTGGCTGAGAG
>NC_086323.1:189259595-189262095 GCF_036172605.1 Pelobates fuscus
CTGCCAGCGCAGGGGGAAAACCTCCCGTCGGCCTGGAACTCTGCCTGGGCATCCGAGAACCGGCCAGAGTCCCCTGCCAGCACAGGGGGAAAACCTCCTGTCGGCCTGGAACTCTGCCTGGGCCTCTGAGAACCGGCCAGAGTCCCCTGCCAGCGCAGGGGGAAAACCTCCCGTCGGCCTGGAACTCTTCCTGGGCATCCGAGAACCGGCCAGAGTCCCCTGACTGCCGTACGAAATTTTCGCTCCTCGACAATCTCCTCGAGGGTGCCCCCGGCTGTTGTCGTGCACTTTCTGCACGCGCGTCGTTTAGGGGGACCAACCTGCGAAAGCGTCCGACCTCGTGGAAGTGGTGCCTGGACGCGGCGGGGCAGATCCGACCTCATAGCCGACAGGCCTGGAGCTCGTGGGACTTTGAAAAATTTTCTCGCTCGAGGGCCGCCATCCCCTTGCCGGCCACCGGGGGGCGCCACTAGGGGAGGGGGAAAACCTCCTGTCGGCCTGGAACTCTGCCTGGGCATCCGAGAACCGGCCAGAGTCCCCTGCCAGCGCAGGGGGAAAACCTCCTGTCGGCCTGGAACTCTGCCTGGGCATCCGAGAACCGGCCAGAGTCCCCTGCCAGCGCAGGGGGAAAACCTCCTGTCGGCCTGGAACTCTGCCTGGGCATCTGAGAACCGGCCAGAGTCCCCTCGCCACCGAGGGGGAAAACCTCCCGTCGGCCTGGAACTCTGCCTGGGCATCCGAGAACCGGCCAGAGTCCCCTGCCAGCGCAGGGGGAAAACCTCCCGTCGGCCTGGAACTCTGCCTGGGCATCTGAGAACCGGCCAGAGTCCCCTGCCGGCGCAGGGGGAAAACCTCCCGTCGGCCTGGAACTCTGCCTGGGCATCTGAGAACCGGCCAGAGTCCCCTCGCCACCGAGGGGGAAATCCTCCCGTCGGCCTGGAACTCTGCCTGGGCATCCGAGAACCGGCCAGAGTCCCCTCGCCACCGAGGGGGAAATCCTCCCGTCGGCCTGGAACTCTGCCTGGGCATCCGAGAACCGGCCAGAGTCCCCTGCCAGCACAGGGGGAAAACCTCCCGTCGGCCTGGAACTCTGCCTGGGCATCCGAGAACCGGCCAGAGTCCCCTGCCAGCGCAGGGGGAAAACCTCCCGACGGCCTGGAACTCTGCCTGGGCATCCGAGAACCGGCCAGAGTCCCCTGCCAGCGCAGGGGGAAAACCGCCCGTCGGCCTGGAACTCTGCCTGGGCATCGGAGAAGCGGCCAGAGTCCCCTGCCCGCCCAGGCCTGGAGCTCGTGGGACTTTGAAAATTTTTCGCCCCGAAGATGGGGGAACTTGGAAAACGTTTGGCACCATCTCCCCGACGGGGCCGCCCGAGCCGACCGACCGCCTGGAAGTGGTGCCTGGACGCCGCGGGGCAGATCCGACCCCGTTTTCGTCTCGGGCCTGGAGCTCGCGGAAGTCTGCCCGACACCCCTGCTAGGGGTGCGGGGGGCCCGTGGAAGGCTCCCTTCCCCTGCCCGCCCGGCCCCGGGTGGCTGGGAGCGAGCGGGGGCCCGGGGCGTCCGTTATCGTTTTCGGCCACCGGGGGGCGCCGCTGGGGGCGCGGGGGTCCCGGGCCAGGCGCCCTCCCCCTGCCCGACCGGCCCCGGGAGGCTGGGAGCGAGCGGGGGCCCGGGGCGCCCGTTATCGTTTTCGGCCACCGGGGGGCGCCGCTGGGGGCGCGGGGGTCCCGGGCCAGGCGCCCTTCCCCTGCCCGCCCGGCCCCGGGAGGCTGGGAGCGAGCGGGGGCCCGGGGCGCCCGTTATCGTTTTCGGCCACCGGGGGGCGCCGCTGGGGGCGCGGGGGGCCCGGGGCAGGCTCCCTTCCAATGCCCGCCCGGCCCCGGGAGGCTGGGAGCGAGCGGGGGCCCGGGGCGCCCGTTATCGTTTTCGGCCACCGGGGGGCGCCGCTGGGGGCGCGGGGGGCCCGGGGCAGGCTCCCTTCCCCTGCCCGCCCGGCCCCGGGAGGCTGGGAGCGAGCGGGGGCCCGGGGCGCCCTTTATCGTTTTCGGCCACCGGGGGGCGCCGCTGGGGGCGCGGGGGGCCCGGGGCGGGCTCCCTTCCCCTGCCCGACCGGCCCCCTGAAATCCTGGGGCGAGGGGAGGTCGGGGAGGGCAGGTTTCCGTGGCGGACGGGTAAGGGGGAAAACCGCCCGTCGGCCTGGAACTCTGGCTGGGCATGGGAGAACCAGCAAGAGTCCCCTGCCTGCCGTCGGAAATTTCTGCTCCTCTACAATCTCCTCGAGGGTGCCCCCGGCTATTGTCGTGCACTTTCTGCACGCGCGTCGTTTAGGGGGACCAACCTGCAAAAGTGTCCGACCTCGTGGAAGTGGTGCCTGGACGCGGCAGGGCAGATCCGACCTCATAGCTGAGAGGCCTGGAGCTCGTGGGACTTAGAAAAATTTTGGCACGTTTTCGAGGGAGAACTCGCCCTGCGGGCGGCGGGCCCGCCCGATCCCCACA
>NC_086323.1:189272095-189274595 GCF_036172605.1 Pelobates fuscus
CAAAAGTGTCCGACCTCGTGGAAGTGGTGCCTGGACGCGGCAGGGCAGATCCGACCTCATAGCCGAGAGGCCTGGAGCTCGTGGGACTTTGAAAAATTTTCTCGCTCGAGGGCTGCCATACGCTTGCCGGCCACCGGGGGGCGCCACCAGGGGAGGGGGAAAACCTCCTGTTGGCCTGGAACTCTGCCTGGGCATCCGAGAACCGGCCAGAGTCCCCTGCCAGCGCAGGGGGAAAACCTCCCGTCGGCCTGGAACTCTGCCTGGGCATCCGAGAACCGGCCAGAGTCCCCTGCCAGCACAGGGGGAAAACCTCCTGTCGGCCTGGAACTCTGCCTGGGCCTCTGAGAACCGGCCAGAGTCCCCTGCCAGCGCAGGGGGAAAACCTCCCGTCGGCCTGGAACTCTGCCTGGGCATCCGAGAACCGGCCAGAGTCCCCTGCCAGCACAGGGGGAAAACCTCCTGTCGGCCTGGAACTCTGCCTGGGCCTCTGAGAACCGGCCAGAGTCCCCTGCCAGCGCAGGGGGAAAACCTCCCGTCGGCCTGGAACTCTGCCTGGGCATCCGAGAACCGGCCAGAGTCCCCTGCCAGCACAGGGGGAAAACCTCCTGTCGGCCTGGAACTCTGCCTGGGCCTCTGAGAACCGGCCAGAGTCCCCTGCCAGCGCAGGGGGAAAACCTCCCGTCGGCCTGGAACTCTTCCTGGGCATCCGAGAACCGGCCAGAGTCCCCTGACTGCCGTACGAAATTTTCGCTCCTCGACAATCTCCTCGAGGGTGCCCCCGGCTGTTGTCGTGCACTTTCTGCACGCGCGTCGTTTAGGGGGACCAACCTGCGAAAGCGTCCGACCTCGTGGAAGTGGTGCCTGGACGCGGCGGGGCAGATCCGACCTCATAGCCGACAGGCCTGGAGCTCGTGGGACTTTGAAAAATTTTCTCGCTCGAGGGCCGCCATCCCCTTGCCGGCCACCGGGGGGCGCCACTAGGGGAGGGGGAAAACCTCCTGTCGGCCTGGAACTCTGCCTGGGCATCCGAGAACCGGCCAGAGTCCCCTGCCAGCGCAGGGGGAAAACCTCCTGTCGGCCTGGAACTCTGCCTGGGCATCCGAGAACCGGCCAGAGTCCCCTGCCAGCGCAGGGGGAAAACCTCCTGTCGGCCTGGAACTCTGCCTGGGCATCTGAGAACCGGCCAGAGTCCCCTCGCCACCGAGGGGGAAAACCTCCCGTCGGCCTGGAACTCTGCCTGGGCATCCGAGAACCGGCCAGAGTCCCCTGCCAGCGCAGGGGGAAAACCTCCCGTCGGCCTGGAACTCTGCCTGGGCATCTGAGAACCGGCCAGAGTCCCCTGCCGGCGCAGGGGGAAAACCTCCCGTCGGCCTGGAACTCTGCCTGGGCATCTGAGAACCGGCCAGAGTCCCCTCGCCACCGAGGGGGAAATCCTCCCGTCGGCCTGGAACTCTGCCTGGGCATCCGAGAACCGGCCAGAGTCCCCTCGCCACCGAGGGGGAAATCCTCCCGTCGGCCTGGAACTCTGCCTGGGCATCCGAGAACCGGCCAGAGTCCCCTGCCAGCACAGGGGGAAAACCTCCCGTCGGCCTGGAACTCTGCCTGGGCATCCGAGAACCGGCCAGAGTCCCCTGCCAGCGCAGGGGGAAAACCTCCCGACGGCCTGGAACTCTGCCTGGGCATCCGAGAACCGGCCAGAGTCCCCTGCCAGCGCAGGGGGAAAACCGCCCGTCGGCCTGGAACTCTGCCTGGGCATCGGAGAAGCGGCCAGAGTCCCCTGCCCGCCCAGGCCTGGAGCTCGTGGGACTTTGAAAATTTTTCGCCCCGAAGATGGGGGAACTTGGAAAACGTTTGGCACCATCTCCCCGACGGGGCCGCCCGAGCCGACCGACCGCCTGGAAGTGGTGCCTGGACGCCGCGGGGCAGATCCGACCCCGTTTTCGTCTCGGGCCTGGAGCTCGCGGAAGTCTGCCCGACACCCCTGCTAGGGGTGCGGGGGGCCCGTGGAAGGCTCCCTTCCCCTGCCCGCCCGGCCCCGGGTGGCTGGGAGCGAGCGGGGGCCCGGGGCGTCCGTTATCGTTTTCGGCCACCGGGGGGCGCCGCTGGGGGCGCGGGGGTCCCGGGCCAGGCGCCCTCCCCCTGCCCGACCGGCCCCGGGAGGCTGGGAGCGAGCGGGGGCCCGGGGCGCCCGTTATCGTTTTCGGCCACCGGGGGGCGCCGCTGGGGGCGCGGGGGTCCCGGGCCAGGCGCCCTTCCCCTGCCCGCCCGGCCCCGGGAGGCTGGGAGCGAGCGGGGGCCCGGGGCGCCCGTTATCGTTTTCGGCCACCGGGGGGCGCCGCTGGGGGCGCGGGGGGCCCGGGGCAGGCTCCCTTCCAATGCCCGCCCGGCCCCGGGAGGCTGGGAGCGAGCGGGGGCCCGGGGCGCCCGTTATCGTTTTCGGCCACCGGGGGGCGCCGCTGGGGGCGCGGGGGGCCCGGGGCAGGCTCCCTTCCCCTGCCCG
>NC_086323.1:189284595-189292095 GCF_036172605.1 Pelobates fuscus
GGACAACCGCGATCCGTTATGTTCCTGTACTTCAAGTTCCCTCGAACGTAGAGTCTACCGTGGAAGGAGAGAAACGCCACGTCTCGGTATTTCTCCGGAAGGCGCCTGGAGTTGATGTTTTTCAACCCCGAGGCGAGAGTACGTGGCGGGCAATCCTTCAAAGCAAGCTGAATGCCAAAGTGGGTGGCCAGGACCCTCCCGTCGAGAAGCTTCTTGGGAGTGTCCCGGACCTCCTCCACCGTGACGTTCCACCTGCGCAGAACTCCCACTCCCTCGATGACCGAAGTCGGAAGATAACTAGAATGCCGAACCCTCATGCTCTTCACCCTCCCACCCTGAAACCAGTCTACCAGGAAAGGTGCGACCCACTCCCTGAATATACATACCCAGCCAGGCTGCTCATCCTTCAGGAGAGCCCCAAAGTTCCTTTTCAGAAAGTTGTTAGTTAAAAAGACGATGGGGTTGACCATGGCCAGACCCCCGTCCTTTCTGGCCAGGTAAGTGACCTCTCTCTTGATGAGGTTCAGCCTGTTCCCCCACAACATGCGGAAGAACAGTGCAAACATCCGAGCGTAGAGGGACCTGGGCAAAAGGAAGATGTTACTGACGTAGCCGAATACGGTCAGAACATAGGTCTTGATCAGGTTCACCCGTTCTCTGAACGTCAGTTTCCACCTGTGGCTCTCCTCCACCTTGCTGGAAGCTATGGCAAGCCGTTCGGTCCAGTTCCTGAGAGCCAGATCCCCTGGACCGAACACCACCCCCAAGATCTTAATTTCAGGCTGGGCCCTTGGGAAACCGTCTGGAAGAGGGAACTGGTCCCCCTCCTTCCCGCACCAGAAAACTACGCTCTTGTCCCTGTTGACACGAGAGGCTGAAGCGGCAGAATACGCGAGAATTAAATCATCCACCTCCGTGGCCTCCCGAGTATCGGAGACCACTATGGAGATGTCATCAGCGTAGGCAACAACCCGTAAAGGCCTCTCCGGAGTCCTGGCCACTCCCTGTAACGTGCTCGCCTCGACCCTTCGGATGAAGGGATCGACTGCAAACACGTACAAGAGTGGGCTGAGAGGACAGCCTTGCCGGACCCCGGATCGGATCCTAAACGTCCTGCCCTTCCACCCGTTCACAAGAGCGAAGCTTTCGGCCCCTCTGTACAAGGTGATTATCCAATTGATGAGTTTACCCGGCAAGCCATACTTCCGCAAGACTGACCACAGATAACGGTGATCTACCCGATCAAAAGCTTTGGACTGATCAAGTGCCAGAAGGTATATCCCCCTTTCTCCGGCCCTGCACTTCTCGAGGGCTTCCCTGACTTCGAAAACGGCATCAAAGACAGTTCTGCCCTCAATAGAACAGTACTGGGAGGTGGATAGGACACGCCTTGCTAGGCCCTGTACTCGTTTCACCAAAATTTTTGCCAGGACCTTCCTGTCGACATTTAACAGGGATATGGGGCGCCAGTTCCCCACATCCGCTCTGTCGAGCACGTTCGGCTTGGACAGCAAGATCAGGGCAGAAGTCCTCATCGAGGGTGGCAGTAATCCTTGAGCCAAGCTCTCATTAAACACCTCGGTCAGATGAGGGGCCAAGAGGTCGCAGAACTGTTGGTAAAACTCGGCCGTCAGACCATCAGGACCTGGCGACTTACACTTGTTCTGCTGTTGGATACTCTCAGTGACCTCTTCTATGGTGATCTCGCTGACCAACTCGTCAAAAGAGAGGTCGCTATGCTCAGGGAGCGTGAGTTCGTTCAAGAAGTCATTCACCCTTCTCCCGTGGGAGGTTCCCTCCTCGCTACATAGGGGGCTGCCCTTCCCGAGGAGCTCAATATAGTAGTCGCGGACCACCTTCAGAATCCCACGAGGAGACTCCTCGAGGGTCCCGTCGGTGCTCCGCAGACTAGGGATGGACTTGGTACTTTCCTTCCGCTTGCAGCTAAGATAAGGATCGGGCGAGCGGTATGACCCATGATCCCTCTCTTTTACAAGGGAGGCGTACCTGTCATACTGATAACTCCTCATCAGGTCTTTAACCGCCGCAATGTCCTCGGGGTCACCTCCCTGCGAGATCAGGACGTCCAACCTCCCAAGCAAGCTCAGATACATCTTGTACCTGGAGGACTGCATGTTTCGGGCGAGATTGCGAAACAGCCGTTGAGTTCTGGCCTTCACCATCTCCCACCACTCAGACTTCGTCTGGCCTAAGTCGGCCAATGTCATCTGATCATGAAAGAATTCCTTGAAGGCTTGCTGAACCCTCTGTTCCACCAGGAGGTCTGAATTTAGCCGCCAGATCCCTCTACCCTTAGGTGGGGTACTATGGACGTTCAACTCGCAAGATAAAATGTGATGGTCGGAGAACTCCACCGGCGTAAGCACGGGTGCCGCCACCGGGAAATTCTCCTTAAAGAAAAACCTATCTATCCTACTCTGACAGCTACCTCTGTGATAAGTGTACCCACCCGTGGGATTGGGAGTGTGATGAAGGTACACATCGACCAATCCAGCCTGACTAACCATCTTATTTAAAAAATAGGAGTCATATCCCAGCCTCTGAGTGGCGCCTCTCCTGTCTTGTGGCCTAGTTATGGTGTTGAAATCACCGCCAAACAGGATTTGCTGGGATGTATAGAGGAAAGGCTCTATCTCAATAAACAGGCGCTTCCTCTCCCACTTAGTTTGGGGGCCATAGATGTTAATTATCCTGAGAGGTTGCCTGCCCAGTGAGACATCTAAAACCACACACCGTCCTTTTTGCAACTCAATAACCCTGTTGATGCAAACATCAACGTCCTTGAATAGGATGGCGATTCCCCCGTATCTCTCTGTGGCTAGAGAGAAGTAGGAGGGCCCCCATCTCCAGTCCCGCTTTGCAGCGTGCAGGGCCGCGAGGGTTTCCAGCCGGGTCTCCTGTACCAAGATGACATTGTACGGAGCCCGGCTGAGGTGGTCGTAAACCAAAAAGCGGGCCCTGCTGGACTTAACGCTGTTTACATTCACCGTAGCCACAGAGAGTACAGGGAAAGCCGCCATAAGGGCATTAAGTACAAGGAGACTTTCCCTTCCTTCTGCGATACCCCTCCTCCTCCGTATCGGAACCCAGGTGCCTCTTCACTGAGACTCCGGGATACAGTGGCCCGTCGTCTCTCAGAAGCACCTCTTGTCCCACCTCAACCTCCGCCACCACCCCGGGGAGGTTTGCCATCTCCTCCTCGTACTCACAGTCGGCCCAGCTGGAGGACAGCGCCTCGTATCTGTTAGACACGAGCACTGGGGCCTCCTGCAAGCCCGAAGAGGATGATGACGCCTTTGCCACACTTCCCTTAGAAGTGGCGTCCCCCCCTTTCGGGGGTTTCGCCGCAGGGGGCATGGCGGTCTTCCGGGGCGATGGCAGTGCCGAGGCTTTGGAGGGGGGGGGTTTCTTACCTTTCACCGTGCTCCATTCTTGGGACTGTGCATCTAATGGACGTGCCTCTGGGGATTTATCAGTGGGGGTAACCTTCACCGTGGAGGATTTGGGAGGGGGGGGCCTAGGGGGAGGGGGTCTAGGGGGGGCCATAATGGCTGTGGAGGTAGTGCTGTCTCTACGTGAACTTCTCGTGAGGGGACGTGAACTTGTTGTCCTCCCAGGGTCCTGAGATGGTGTAGAGACCGAGGGGAGGATGGGCTGTTGCTGGGGCAGGGAAACCTCTGTGCCAGGGATGTGCCCCGTAGATGACGACGCTACCTGAACCCCTAACTCAGCAGAGTCCATCTCCACCGGCTCCTCATTCCAGATGGACTCTACATTGTGCTGAGCTTCGGGGCAGGTGCGGTACGTATGACCCATCCCCCAGCACAGATGACACCGAATCTCCCTGCAGCTGTCCCGGAGGTGCCCCACAGCGCCGCACATAGTGCATTTGAGGACCGTACAGGCATTGCTGAAATGCCTGTCCGATCCGCACTTATGGCATACCTTGGGCTGACCAGGGTAAAAACAGGATACCCGGTCAGCCCCGATAAAAAAACTATTTGGCATATGCTGTGTGGCACCTCTAAATTCTCGCAGCAACACTGAAACAGTCCATCCGCCTGTCCAAATCCCATCCTCATCTAAGATTTTAACAGGGGGGGATTTAACATCCCCAAACCTCTTAGTCCAAACCAGGATATCTGCTATGGGGATGGACTCATTCCTCACCAGGAAGGTGACCTTCTTAAGACCTTGGCGAGAAATGGCCACAGCGGTGAATCCTGCCCACTTTGTGCCCTGGGCAGACCTGGCCGCCTCCCACCCAGCCCAGAAGCGATCCAGGAGCTGTGACGTCAAAAAGGAGACGTCGAACTCCCGGGTGCCCGAGGCATGGATGAGTGCGTACAGATCCACGGGCGCAAATCCCATATCCTTCAGCCGGGCCACCAGCCACCGTCTGTCAGGCACCTGGGTCTCACCCCCATAGACGAGCCGTACCACGTTCCTCCTGTTCCCAAAGGAAACCTGAGGATGCGCAGCAGGCCCGCCCACAGAGAGGCGAGGTGGCCCAGATGCCCAAGCATTGGGCACACCGGGACCCGCCGTCTGGGAATGATTCGGGCGGATTCCCCTAGCAGAACCAGAGGCCTCAGTCACACCAGAACCCTGGGTGACAACCTGGGAGTGCCTAATGGTAACCCGTGCACCTACATGTGAATCTCTACTATTTACAACCCTTGCACCCTTTACCAGGGTGCTCGTACCTGTGCTCGTGCCCGCCACCTGTGAATCAACTAAACCACGTGAACCAACAGTAGGGGTAACAATACCAGGGGCGGGGGCAACAAAACCTGGGGCGGGTGAAACAGAACCAGGGGTAGGGGCAATAACACCAGGGGTAGGGGCAATAACACCAGGGGCAATAACACCAGGGGCAGGGGTAACAATACCAGGGGCAGGGGCAATGACATCAGGGGCAGGGGTAACAGTATCGGGAGAGGAGGCAATAACACTGGGGGAGGGGTTAACATTATCACGGGTAAGGGCGTCAGAACCTGGGGCAGGGGCGTCAATACCTGGGGCAGGGGCAATCACATCAAGTGCAGGGGCAACATTATCAGGGGCAACAGAAATAATACAATCAGGCTGGCTGTGGATATTGCTAAGGTCAATGGGTCCCACCATATCAGCAGACAGAGTAACCTCCATACTCCCATCATCCTCAGCCATCCCCAAATCACCAGTGGGGCCAATTACAGCATTATTTATATTTTCCTTACCTCCACTGGCGATTTCTTCATTATGGACGGCTGGCTGAGGATGATGGGAGTTCCCTGCAGCCCTGCTCCCCACAGCGCCAGCGGCACCCGCGGCACCCGCAAAACCGGCACTCGCGGCACCCGCGGCACCCGCGGCACCCTTGGCACCGGCACTCGCGGCACCCGCGGTACCCGCGAAACGGGCACTCGCGGCACCCGCGGCACCCGCGGTACCCGCGAAACGGGCACTCGCGGCACCCGCGGTACCCGCGAAACGGGCACTCGCGGCACCCGCGGTACCCGCGGTACCCGCCAAACGGGCACCCACGGCACCCGCGGCACCAGGGGCAACAGGGACCACAGGGAGACCGGCCACACAATCAGACACAAAGGGAACACATAGGGAGGCAGGGGGAACGGACTGAAAAACAAACTTGGACACATCCAGGGAAACAGACTGGGGGACAAACAGGGGAGGAGACTTGCAGGCAGGGAAAAGCAGCCGAGCTTGCTCCAAGGGAGCAGAGGGAAATTGAGGGCCTTCGCTCAGCATTTTTTGGTGCTGCACAGCCCCAGCAACCTCAGCAACCCCCATGGAGGGTCCAACAGTGCCGCTATTCCCCCCACAGGGACGCTCCGCTTCAGGAGCAACCACCATGGAGGGTCCAGCGACACCATCTTTCCCCCCAACAGATTGCACAGTGCCAGGGACTGCGGCAGCACCTTTCATGGAGCAGCCATCTACACCCTGCTCCAGACTGTTCCATCCAGTGCCATCCTGCCCAGCAGCCGCCTGAGGACAGGAGGCAGAGGTACCAGCTACTCCAGGAGACGCAACCACATCGAGAGGAAGGTCAGAGGGAAGGCAGGGAAGGGAGGGAGTGGGAAGGGAGGAAGGGAAGGGCCCCTCCATGGGATCACCAGTACTCGCCTCAGTACTGGCGGGGATGGTCTCCCTGTCACCATGGAGGGCGGTGGGGGGCCCAGATACTTCCACAGAGGCAGGATGTGCAGGTTCCTGGGGCATACAGGCGTTGTCACCTGTAGGGTTAGTATCCCTGGCCCCAGGCTTCTGCAAGGCCTGAAATTCATCCTCATTGCAAACAAACTCAGAATCATAGCACTCACCCTCCTCTGTGGAATCTCCAGACCCCCTGACAGAGGTCTCAGGCTGACGCCGGGCGATGTTTTTCTTTTTATTGCTGTTCTTTTTGCTTTTCACGGAGCCCTCCCCAAGCTCGTTGCCAAACTTGAGGAGAGTCTCCTTGATCAGCCCTCGACCCCTGTCCTGCACCTTCAGACGCCACTCTTCTCCTTCCTCTCCTTCCCACTCCGCTTCGCTGTCCTTCCCTCCGGCCTTCCTCTCTGTCTCAGCAGCGCCTCCTGGAGTAGAAAGGGCAGAGGTACACGGTTCCCCAGGCGAGTGATGGGAGTTGGAATCCAAGTCCATGCTGGACTCCTCACCTGGGGACATGTCCCTCCTGCCCTCAACAGCCCTCTGCCTCCTGGTCCTCACGGCGTCTCTGGCTCGCTGTTGCAGGATGGCCTGGATGTCTGATATTTTCTTTTCAGTCTGGAGCAGGGTGTAGGACAGATGCTGCTCCATCAGTTTGCTTTCAGCTATAGCGACCCTCAAAGGACCTCTTTTGCTATTTGAGGTCCTGCTTGATTTGTCCCTCTGCTCCCTAAGCTCTGCCTGGACCCCAGCTAGGCCCACGTCTGCCTCTGCATGCTGGGCCTTCAGGGACACAAGCAGACCCCGGAGCCTGTCAGAAGGCAGCCCCGAAAAGGCCCTAGCCTCAACCCCCTCACCCTTAGCAGCCCCAGCATAGGTGAGGGAGGCCTGAGGGGCCTTGCTGGTATCAGCCTCCTCAGGGGGGGTCTCAGGGACTACCTCCTCCTCTGTACCCTCTCCCATCTCCAGGGGTGGGGGGGACTGCTCTAGGAAGTGGAGGCCACTGCTGGCAAGTTCACGACACTCAGCCAGCAGCCCAGAGAGCAGCTGGATATCGGACCTGCAGGCCTTAGCTCCCTGGGGGACCCCCACTCCCTTTTTCCACGTGCCAAGCTTCTTAGCCATCCCCCCCGCCAGCTCCTCCAACATGGAGACCTGGCTACGGATTTGCCGGGAGAGGGCCTGGTATTCAGTCCAGGACAGGCCCCTGGTATCCGCCTTACCTTCCCCAAAGGCCAGCTGAGCTTGCAGCTCATCCAGCCTGACCTTCCATCCCCAGGCTGGGGAGGAAGGCCCGAGGGCCATGCTTGCCTAGGCCCAGGC
>NC_086323.1:189294595-189297095 GCF_036172605.1 Pelobates fuscus
AAACCTCCTGTCGGCCTGGAACTCTGCCTGGGCCTCTGAGAACCGGCCAGAGTCCCCTGCCAGCGCAGGGGGAAAACCTCCCGTCGGCCTGGAACTCTGCCTGGGCATCCGAGAACCGGCCAGAGTCCCCTGCCAGCACAGGGGGAAAACCTCCTGTCGGCCTGGAACTCTGCCTGGGCCTCTGAGAACCGGCCAGAGTCCCCTGCCAGCGCAGGGGGAAAACCTCCCGTCGGCCTGGAACTCTTCCTGGGCATCCGAGAACCGGCCAGAGTCCCCTGACTGCCGTACGAAATTTTCGCTCCTCGACAATCTCCTCGAGGGTGCCCCCGGCTGTTGTCGTGCACTTTCTGCACGCGCGTCGTTTAGGGGGACCAACCTGCGAAAGCGTCCGACCTCGTGGAAGTGGTGCCTGGACGCGGCGGGGCAGATCCGACCTCATAGCCGACAGGCCTGGAGCTCGTGGGACTTTGAAAAATTTTCTCGCTCGAGGGCCGCCATCCCCTTGCCGGCCACCGGGGGGCGCCACTAGGGGAGGGGGAAAACCTCCTGTCGGCCTGGAACTCTGCCTGGGCATCCGAGAACCGGCCAGAGTCCCCTGCCAGCGCAGGGGGAAAACCTCCTGTCGGCCTGGAACTCTGCCTGGGCATCCGAGAACCGGCCAGAGTCCCCTGCCAGCGCAGGGGGAAAACCTCCTGTCGGCCTGGAACTCTGCCTGGGCATCTGAGAACCGGCCAGAGTCCCCTCGCCACCGAGGGGGAAAACCTCCCGTCGGCCTGGAACTCTGCCTGGGCATCCGAGAACCGGCCAGAGTCCCCTGCCAGCGCAGGGGGAAAACCTCCCGTCGGCCTGGAACTCTGCCTGGGCATCTGAGAACCGGCCAGAGTCCCCTGCCGGCGCAGGGGGAAAACCTCCCGTCGGCCTGGAACTCTGCCTGGGCATCTGAGAACCGGCCAGAGTCCCCTCGCCACCGAGGGGGAAATCCTCCCGTCGGCCTGGAACTCTGCCTGGGCATCCGAGAACCGGCCAGAGTCCCCTCGCCACCGAGGGGGAAATCCTCCCGTCGGCCTGGAACTCTGCCTGGGCATCCGAGAACCGGCCAGAGTCCCCTGCCAGCACAGGGGGAAAACCTCCCGTCGGCCTGGAACTCTGCCTGGGCATCCGAGAACCGGCCAGAGTCCCCTGCCAGCGCAGGGGGAAAACCTCCCGACGGCCTGGAACTCTGCCTGGGCATCCGAGAACCGGCCAGAGTCCCCTGCCAGCGCAGGGGGAAAACCGCCCGTCGGCCTGGAACTCTGCCTGGGCATCGGAGAAGCGGCCAGAGTCCCCTGCCCGCCCAGGCCTGGAGCTCGTGGGACTTTGAAAATTTTTCGCCCCGAAGATGGGGGAACTTGGAAAACGTTTGGCACCATCTCCCCGACGGGGCCGCCCGAGCCGACCGACCGCCTGGAAGTGGTGCCCGGACGCCGCGGGGCAGATCCGACCCCGTTTTCGTCTCGGGCCTGGAGCTCGCGGAAGTCTGCCCGACACCCCTGCTAGGGGTGCGGGGGGCCCGTGGAAGGCTCCCTTCCCCTGCCCGCCCGGCCCCGGGTGGCTGGGAGCGAGCGGGGGCCCGGGGCGTCCGTTATCGTTTTCGGCCACCGGGGGGCGCCGCTGGGGGCGCGGGGGTCCCGGGCCAGGCGCCCTCCCCCTGCCCGCCCGGCCCCGGGAGGCTGGGAGCGAGCGGGGGCCCGGGGCGCCCGTTATCGTTTTCGGCCACCGGGGGGCGCCGCTGGGGGCGCGGGGGTCCCGGGCCAGGCGCCCTTCCCCTGCCCGCCCGGCCCCGGGAGGCTGGGAGCGAGCGGGGGCCCGGGGCGCCCGTTATCGTTTTCGGCCACCGGGGGGCGCCGCTGGGGGCGCGGGGGGCCCGGGGCAGGCTCCCTTCCAATGCCCGCCCGGCCCCGGGAGGCTGGGAGCGAGCGGGGGCCCGGGGCGCCCGTTATCGTTTTCGGCCACCGGGGGGCGCCGCGGGGGCGCGGGGGGCCCGGGGCAGGCTCCCTTCCCCTGCCCGCCCGGCCCCGGGAGGCTGGGAGCGAGCGGGGGCCCGGGGCGCCCTTTATCGTTTTCGGCCACCGGGGGGCGCCGCTGGGGGCGCGGGGGGCCCGGGGCGGGCTCCCTTCCCCTGCCCGACCGGCCCCCTGAAATCCTGGGGCGAGGGGAGGTCGGGGAGGGCAGGTTTCCGTGGCGGACGGGTAAGGGGGAAAACCGCCCGTCGGCCTGGAACTCTGGCTGGGCATGGGAGAACCAGCAAGAGTCCCCTGCCTGCCGTCGGAAATTTCTGCTCCTCTACAATCTCCTCGAGGGTGCCCCCGGCTATTGTCGTGCACTTTCTGCACGCGCGTCGTTTAGGGGGACCAACCTGCAAAAGTGTCCGACCTCGTGGAAGTGGTGCCTGGACGCGGCAGGGCAGATCCGACCTCATAGCTGAGAGGCCTGGAGCTCGTGGGACTTAGAAAAATTTTGG
>NC_086323.1:189307095-189319595 GCF_036172605.1 Pelobates fuscus
CCCCCGTCCTTTCTGGCCAGGTAAGTGACCTCTCTCTTGATGAGGTTCAGCCTGTTCCCCCACAACATGCGGAAGAACAGTGCAAACATCCGAGCGTAGAGGGACCTGGGCAAAAGGAAGATGTTACTGACGTAGCCGAATACGGTCAGAACATAGGTCTTGATCAGGTTCACCCGTTCTCTGAACGTCAGTTTCCACCTGTGGCTCTCCTCCACCTTGCTGGAAGCTATGGCAAGCCGTTCGGTCCAGTTCCTGAGAGCCAGATCCCCTGGACCGAACACCACCCCCAAGATCTTAATTTCAGGCTGGGCCCTTGGGAAACCGTCTGGAAGAGGGAACTGGTCCCCCTCCTTCCCGCACCAGAAAACTACGCTCTTGTCCCTGTTGACACGAGAGGCTGAAGCGGCAGAATACGCGAGAATTAAATCATCCACCTCCGTGGCCTCCCGAGTATCGGAGACCACTATGGAGATGTCATCAGCGTAGGCAACAACCCGTAAAGGCCTCTCCGGAGTCCTGGCCACTCCCTGTAACGTGCTCGCCTCGACCCTTCGGATGAAGGGATCGACTGCAAACACGTACAAGAGTGGGCTGAGAGGACAGCCTTGCCGGACCCCGGATCGGATCCTAAACGTCCTGCCCTTCCACCCGTTCACAAGAGCGAAGCTTTCGGCCCCTCTGTACAAGGTGATTATCCAATTGATGAGTTTACCCGGCAAGCCATACTTCCGCAAGACTGACCACAGATAACGGTGATCTACCCGATCAAAAGCTTTGGACTGATCAAGTGCCAGAAGGTATATCCCCCTTTCTCCGGCCCTGCACTTCTCGAGGGCTTCCCTGACTTCGAAAACGGCATCAAAGACAGTTCTGCCCTCAATAGAACAGTACTGGGAGGTGGATAGGACACGCCTTGCTAGGCCCTGTACTCGTTTCACCAAAATTTTTGCCAGGACCTTCCTGTCGACATTTAACAGGGATATGGGGCGCCAGTTCCCCACATCCGCTCTGTCGAGCACGTTCGGCTTGGACAGCAAGATCAGGGCAGAAGTCCTCATCGAGGGTGGCAGTAATCCTTGAGCCAAGCTCTCATTAAACACCTCGGTCAGATGAGGGGCCAAGAGGTCGCAGAACTGTTGGTAAAACTCGGCCGTCAGACCATCAGGACCTGGCGACTTACACTTGTTCTGCTGTTGGATACTCTCAGTGACCTCTTCTATGGTGATCTCGCTGACCAACTCGTCAAAAGAGAGGTCGCTATGCTCAGGGAGCGTGAGTTCGTTCAAGAAGTCATTCACCCTTCTCCCGTGGGAGGTTCCCTCCTCGCTACATAGGGGGCTGCCCTTCCCGAGGAGCTCAATATAGTAGTCGCGGACCACCTTCAGAATCCCACGAGGAGACTCCTCGAGGGTCCCGTCGGTGCTCCGCAGACTAGGGATGGACTTGGTACTTTCCTTCCGCTTGCAGCTAAGATAAGGATCGGGCGAGCGGTATGACCCATGATCCCTCTCTTTTACAAGGGAGGCGTACCTGTCATACTGATAACTCCTCATCAGGTCTTTAACCGCCGCAATGTCCTCGGGGTCACCTCCCTGCGAGATCAGGACGTCCAACCTCCCAAGCAAGCTCAGATACATCTTGTACCTGGAGGACTGCATGTTTCGGGCGAGATTGCGAAACAGCCGTTGAGTTCTGGCCTTCACCATCTCCCACCACTCAGACTTCGTCTGGCCTAAGTCGGCCAATGTCATCTGATCATGAAAGAATTCCTTGAAGGCTTGCTGAACCCTCTGTTCCACCAGGAGGTCTGAATTTAGCCGCCAGATCCCTCTACCCTTAGGTGGGGTACTATGGACGTTCAACTCGCAAGATAAAATGTGATGGTCGGAGAACTCCACCGGCGTAAGCACGGGTGCCGCCACCGGGAAATTCTCCTTAAAGAAAAACCTATCTATCCTACTCTGACAGCTACCTCTGTGATAAGTGTACCCACCCGTGGGATTGGGAGTGTGATGAAGGTACACATCGACCAATCCAGCCTGACTAACCATCTTATTTAAAAAATAGGAGTCATATCCCAGCCTCTGAGTGGCGCCTCTCCTGTCTTGTGGCCTAGTTATGGTGTTGAAATCACCGCCAAACAGGATTTGCTGGGATGTATAGAGGAAAGGCTCTATCTCAATAAACAGGCGCTTCCTCTCCCACTTAGTTTGGGGGCCATAGATGTTAATTATCCTGAGAGGTTGCCTGCCCAGTGAGACATCTAAAACCACACACCGTCCTTTTTGCAACTCAATAACCCTGTTGATGCAAACATCAACGTCCTTGAATAGGATGGCGATTCCCCCGTATCTCTCTGTGGCTAGAGAGAAGTAGGAGGGCCCCCATCTCCAGTCCCGCTTTGCAGCGTGCAGGGCCGCGAGGGTTTCCAGCCGGGTCTCCTGTACCAAGATGACATTGTACGGAGCCCGGCTGAGGTGGTCGTAAACCAAAAAGCGGGCCCTGCTGGACTTAACGCTGTTTACATTCACCGTAGCCACAGAGAGTACAGGGAAAGCCGCCATAAGGGCATTAAGTACAAGGAGACTTTCCCTTCCTTCTGCGATACCCCTCCTCCTCCGTATCGGAACCCAGGTGCCTCTTCACTGAGACTCCGGGATACAGTGGCCCGTCGTCTCTCAGAAGCACCTCTTGTCCCACCTCAACCTCCGCCACCACCCCGGGGAGGTTCGCCATCTCCTCCTCGTACTCACAGTCGGCCCAGCTGGAGGACAGCGCCTCGTATCTGTTAGACACGAGCACTGGGGCCTCCTGCAAGCCCGAAGAGGATGATGACGCCTTTGCCACACTTCCCTTAGAAGTGGCGTCCCCCCCTTTCGGGGGTTTCGCCGCAGGGGGCATGGCGGTCTTCCGGGGCGATGGCAGTGCCGAGGCTTTGGAGGGGGGGGGTTTCTTACCTTTCACCGTGCTCCATTCTTGGGACTGTGCATCTAATGGACGTGCCTCTGGGGATTTATCAGTGGGGGTAACCTTCACCGTGGAGGATTTGGGAGGGGGGGGCCTAGGGGGAGGGGGTCTAGGGGGGGCCATAATGGCTGTGGAGGTAGTGCTGTCTCTACGTGAACTTCTCGTGAGGGGACGTGAACTTGTTGTCCTCCCAGGGTCCTGAGATGGTGTAGAGACCGAGGGGAGGATGGGCTGTTGCTGGGGCAGGGAAACCTCTGTGCCAGGGATGTGCCCCGTAGATGACGACGCTACCTGAACCCCTAACTCAGCAGAGTCCATCTCCACCGGCTCCTCATTCCAGATGGACTCTACATTGTGCTGAGCTTCGGGGCAGGTGCGGTACGTATGACCCATCCCCCAGCACAGATGACACCGAATCTCCCTGCAGCTGTCCCGGAGGTGCCCCACAGCGCCGCACATAGTGCATTTGAGGACCGTACAGGCATTGCTGAAATGCCTGTCCGATCCGCACTTATGGCATACCTTGGGCTGACCAGGGTAAAAACAGGATACCCGGTCAGCCCCGATAAAAAAACTATTTGGCATATGCTGTGTGGCACCTCTAAATTCTCGCAGCAACACTGAAACAGTCCATCCGCCTGTCCAAATCCCATCCTCATCTAAGATTTTAACAGGGGGGGATTTAACATCCCCAAACCTCTTAGTCCAAACCAGGATATCTGCTATGGGGATGGACTCATTCCTCACCAGGAAGGTGACCTTCTTAAGACCTTGGCGAGAAATGGCCACAGCGGTGAATCCTGCCCACTTTGTGCCCTGGGCAGACCTGGCCGCCTCCCACCCAGCCCAGAAGCGATCCAGGAGCTGTGACGTCAAAAAGGAGACGTCGAACTCCCGGGTGCCCGAGGCATGGATGAGTGCGTACAGATCCACGGGCGCAAATCCCATATCCTTCAGCCGGGCCACCAGCCACCGTCTGTCAGGCACCTGGGTCTCACCCCCATAGACGAGCCGTACCACGTTCCTCCTGTTCCCAAAGGAAACCTGAGGATGCGCAGCAGGCCCGCCCACAGAGAGGCGAGGTGGCCCAGATGCCCAAGCATTGGGCACACCGGGACCCGCCGTCTGGGAATGATTCGGGCGGATTCCCCTAGCAGAACCAGAGGCCTCAGTCACACCAGAACCCTGGGTGACAACCTGGGAGTGCCTAATGGTAACCCGTGCACCTACATGTGAATCTCTACTATTTACAACCCTTGCACCCTTTACCAGGGTGCTCGTACCTGTGCTCGTGCCCGCCACCTGTGAATCAACTAAACCACGTGAACCAACAGTAGGGGTAACAATACCAGGGGCGGGGGCAACAAAACCTGGGGCGGGTGAAACAGAACCAGGGGTAGGGGCAATAACACCAGGGGTAGGGGCAATAACACCAGGGGCAATAACACCAGGGGCAGGGGTAACAATACCAGGGGCAGGGGCAATGACATCAGGGGCAGGGGTAACAGTATCGGGAGAGGAGGCAATAACACTGGGGGAGGGGTTAACATTATCACGGGTAAGGGCGTCAGAACCTGGGGCAGGGGCGTCAATACCTGGGGCAGGGGCAATCACATCAAGTGCAGGGGCAACATTATCAGGGGCAACAGAAATAATACAATCAGGCTGGCTGTGGATATTGCTAAGGTCAATGGGTCCCACCATATCAGCAGACAGAGTAACCTCCATACTCCCATCATCCTCAGCCATCCCCAAATCACCAGTGGGGCCAATTACAGCATTATTTATATTTTCCTTACCTCCACTGGCGATTTCTTCATTATGGACGGCTGGCTGAGGATGATGGGAGTTCCCTGCAGCCCTGCTCCCCACAGCGCCAGCGGCACCCGCGGCACCCGCAAAACCGGCACTCGCGGCACCCGCGGCACCCGCGGCACCCTTGGCACCGGCACTCGCGGCACCCGCGGTACCCGCGAAACGGGCACTCGCGGCACCCGCGGCACCCGCGGTACCCGCGAAACGGGCACTCGCGGCACCCGCGGCACCCGCGGTACCCGCGAAACGGGCACTCGCGGCACCCGCGGTACCCGCGAAACGGGCACTCGCGGCACCCGCGGTACCCGCGGTACCCGCCAAACGGGCACCCACGGCACCCGCGGCACCAGGGGCAACAGGGACCACAGGGAGACCGGCCACACAATCAGACACAAAGGGAACACATAGGGAGGCAGGGGGAACGGACTGAAAAACAAACTTGGACACATCCAGGGAAACAGACTGGGGGACAAACAGGGGAGGAGACTTGCAGGCAGGGAAAAGCAGCCGAGCTTGCTCCAAGGGAGCAGAGGGAAATTGAGGGCCTTCGCTCAGCATTTTTTGGTGCTGCACAGCCCCAGCAACCTCAGCAACCCCCATGGAGGGTCCAACAGTGCCGCTATTCCCCCCACAGGGACGCTCCGCTTCAGGAGCAACCACCATGGAGGGTCCAGCGACACCATCTTTCCCCCCAACAGATTGCACAGTGCCAGGGACTGCGGCAGCACCTTTCATGGAGCAGCCATCTACACCCTGCTCCAGACTGTTCCATCCAGTGCCATCCTGCCCAGCAGCCGCCTGAGGACAGGAGGCAGAGGTACCAGCTACTCCAGGAGACGCAACCACATCGAGAGGAAGGTCAGAGGGAAGGCAGGGAAGGGAGGGAGTGGGAAGGGAGGAAGGGAAGGGCCCCTCCATGGGATCACCAGTACTCGCCTCAGTACTGGCGGGGATGGTCTCCCTGTCACCATGGAGGGCGGTGGGGGGCCCAGATACTTCCACAGAGGCAGGATGTGCAGGTTCCTGGGGCATACAGGCGTTGTCACCTGTAGGGTTAGTATCCCTGGCCCCAGGCTTCTGCAAGGCCTGAAATTCATCCTCATTGCAAACAAACTCAGAATCATAGCACTCACCCTCCTCTGTGGAATCTCCAGACCCCCTGACAGAGGTCTCAGGCTGACGCCGGGCGATGTTTTTCTTTTTATTGCTGTTCTTTTTGCTTTTCACGGAGCCCTCCCCAAGCTCGTTGCCAAACTTGAGGAGAGTCTCCTTGATCAGCCCTCGACCCCTGTCCTGCACCTTCAGACGCCACTCTTCTCCTTCCTCTCCTTCCCACTCCGCTTCGCTGTCCTTCCCTCCGGCCTTCCTCTCTGTCTCAGCAGCGCCTCCTGGAGTAGAAAGGGCAGAGGTACACGGTTCCCCAGGCGAGTGATGGGAGTTGGAATCCAAGTCCATGCTGGACTCCTCACCTGGGGACATGTCCCTCCTGCCCTCAACAGCCCTCTGCCTCCTGGTCCTCACGGCGTCTCTGGCTCGCTGTTGCAGGATGGCCTGGATGTCTGATATTTTCTTTTCAGTCTGGAGCAGGGTGTAGGACAGATGCTGCTCCATCAGTTTGCTTTCAGCTATAGCGACCCTCAAAGGACCTCTTTTGCTATTTGAGGTCCTGCTTGATTTGTCCCTCTGCTCCCTAAGCTCTGCCTGGACCCCAGCTAGGCCCACGTCTGCCTCTGCATGCTGGGCCTTCAGGGACACAAGCAGACCCCGGAGCCTGTCAGAAGGCAGCCCCGAAAAGGCCCTAGCCTCAACCCCCTCACCCTTAGCAGCCCCAGCATAGGTGAGGGAGGCCTGAGGGGCCTTGCTGGTATCAGCCTCCTCAGGGGGGGTCTCAGGGACTACCTCCTCCTCTGTACCCTCTCCCATCTCCAGGGGTGGGGGGGACTGCTCTAGGAAGTGGAGGCCACTGCTGGCAAGTTCACGACACTCAGCCAGCAGCCCAGAGAGCAGCTGGATATCGGACCTGCAGGCCTTAGCTCCCTGGGGGACCCCCACTCCCTTTTTCCACGTGCCAAGCTTCTTAGCCATCCCCCCCGCCAGCTCCTCCAACATGGAGACCTGGCTACGGATTTGCCGGGAGAGGGCCTGGTATTCAGTCCAGGACAGGCCCCTGGTATCCGCCTTACCTTCCCCAAAGGCCAGCTGAGCTTGCAGCTCATCCAGCCTGACCTTCCATCCCCAGGCTGGGGAGGAAGGCCCGAGGGCCATGCTTGCCTAGGCCCAGGCAGAGCCCCCTGCCGTAGTAGTATCCCTGCCCAGAAAATGAGCCTCCAGTCCAGCCACAAACGGGTGTGGTCCCAGGGAGAAGCAGAGCACAGCACCAGACAGCTCCACACACCAGCAGCAGCTAAGCTCCTCCCAGCCCCAGTGATTGGAGCTGGAATTACCGCGGCTGCTGGCACCAGACTTGCCCTCCAATAGATCCTCGTTAAAGGATTTAAAGTGTACTCATTCCAATTACAGGGCCTCGAAAGAGTCCTGTATTGTTATTTTTCGTCACTACCTCCCCGCGTCGGGAGTGGGTAATTTGCGCGCCTGCTGCCTTCCTTGGATGTGGTAGCCGTTTCTCAGGCTCCCTCTCCGGAATCGAACCCTGATTCCCCGTTACCCGTGGTCACCATGGTAGGCGCAGAAAGTACCATCGAAAGTTGATAGGGCAGACATCCGAATGCGTCGTCGCCGTCACGGGGACGTGCGATCGGCCCGAGGTTATCTAGAGTCACCAAAGCGGCCGGGAGGGAAGGGGGGCGAGCCCCCAGCCCCGACCCGGATGGGTTTTGGTCTGATAAATGCACGCATCCCTGGGGGTCAGCGCTCGTCGGCATGTATTAGCTCTAGAATTACCACAGTTATCCAAGTAACAGATGGAGCGATCAAAGGAACCATAACTGATTTAATGAGCCATTCGCAGTTTCACTGTAGCGGCCGTGCGTACTTACACGTGCATGGCTTAATCTTTGAGACAAGCATATGCTACTGGCAGGATCAACCAGGTAGCCCCGCGGTGGGTCTCTGTGCGGCCCGGTGAGGCCCGGAAGGGAGAGGAGGGCTAGCGGGCGGAGGCGGAGCGGCGCCCGAGAACCTCTCCCCCCTCCGGGGCCTGGGCCTCTCCCCTCCGCCACCCCGGAGGGGGCCGAGGGGGGAGGCCGCCGACCTTCGAGGCGGACGGTCGTGGGGGATACGTAGACGACTTCGGAGACGGGCGGAACGCGCTCGGCGCGGCCCGGGGGAGGCTGGTGGCGCCGGGGCGGCCGCCGCGGTCCCCGCCAGGGCAGGGGACCTCGGCGGGCAGCGGGGCGCCGGCCTCCTCCGCGGCGCGCGCGGTCTCGGGCCTCTGCTTGCGGACGGGGCCTGGGAGCAAACTCAGCGGTCGGAGGTGGCCGGGCAGGGAGGGTGGCGCTCGGCCCGCGGACGGGGAGCGCCCTCCCTGTCGGAGAGCCCGGTGGTGAGGGAAACCGGGGACCGCGCCGGAGGCGGAGGGGAGAGGGAGCTTTTCGCCTGTCGCAGGGGGCCGCCAGGGACCGCCTGAGCGAAAGCCTCTCCCCCGCTCGGGCGCGGGGAGCCAGATCGATCGGAGAAGGGCAGGGCCCACGGGGAGACGTCGTCGGGGAGGCCAGATTTCGACGAGGGCAGGCGGGCGAAGGGGGAAAACCGCCCGTCGGCCTGGAACTCTGCCTGGGCATCCGAGAAGCGGCCAGAGTCCCCTGCCGGCGCAGGGGGAAAACCACCCGTCGGCCTGGAACTCTGCCTGGGCATCCGAGAACCGGCCAGAGTCCCCTGCCTGCCGTGCGAAATTTTCGCTCCTCGACAATCTCCTCGAGGGTGCCCCCGGCTGTTGTCGTGCACTTTCTGCACGCGCGTCGTTTAGGGGGACCAACCTGCAAAAGTGTCCGACCTCGTGGAAGTGGTGCCTGGACGCGGCAGGGCAGATCCGACCTCATAGCCGAGAGGCCTGGAGCTCGTGGGACTTTGAAAAATTTTCTCGCTCGAGGGCTGCCATACGCTTGCCGGCCACCGGGGGGCGCCACCAGGGGAGGGGGAAAACCTCCTGTCGGCCTGGAACTCTGCCTGGGCATCCGAGAACCGGCCAGAGTCCCCTGCCAGCACAGGGGGAAAACCGCCCGTCGGCCTGGAACTCTGCCTGGGCATCCGAGAACCGGCCAGAGTCCCCTGCCAGCGCAGGGGGAAAACCGCCCGTCGGCCTGGAACTCTGCCTGGGCATCCGAGAACCGGCCAGAGTCCCCTGCCAGCACAGGGGGAAAACCGCCCGTCGGCCTGGAACTCTGCCTGGGCATCCGAGAACCGGCCAGAGTCCCCTGCCAGCACAGGGGGGAAACCTCCCGTGGGCCTGGAACTCTGTCTGGGCCTCGGAGAACCGGACAGAGTCCCCTGACTGCCGTACGAAATTTTCGCTCCTCGACAATCTCCTCGAGGGTGCCCACGGCAGTTGTCGTGCACTTTCTGCACGCGCGTCGTTTAGGGGGACCAACCTGCAAAAGTGTCCGACCTCGTGGAAGTGGTGCCTGGACGCGGCAGGGCAGATCCGACCTCATAGCCGAGAGGCCTGGAGCTCGTGGGACTTTGAAAAATTTTCTCGCTCGAGGGCTGCCATACGCTTGCCGGCCACCGGGGGGCGCCACCAGGGGAGGGGGAAAACCTCCTGTCGGCCTGGAACTCTGCCTGGGCATCCGAGAACCGGCCAGAGTCCCCTGCCAGCACAGGGGGAAAACCTCCTGTCGGCCTGGAACTCTGCCTGGGCCTCTGAGAACCGGCCAGAGTCCCCTGCCAGCGCAGGGGGAAAACCTCCCGTCGGCCTGGAACTCTGCCTGGGCATCCGAGAACCGGCCAGAGTCCCCTGCCAGCACAGGGGGAAAACCTCCTGTCGGCCTGGAACTCTGCCTGGGCCTCTGAGAACCGGCCAGAGTCCCCTGCCAGCGCAGGGGGAAAACCTCCCGTCGGCCTGGAACTCTTCCTGGGCATCCGAGAACCGGCCAGAGTCCCCTGACTGCCGTACGAAATTTTCGCTCCTCGACAATCTCCTCGAGGGTGCCCCCGGCTGTTGTCGTGCACTTTCTGCACGCGCGTCGTTTAGGGGGACCAACCTGCGAAAGCGTCCGACCTCGTGGAAGTGGTGCCTGGACGCGGCGGGGCAGATCCGACCTCATAGCCGACAGGCCTGGAGCTCGTGGGACTTTGAAAAATTTTCTCGCTCGAGGGCCGCCATCCCCTTGCCGGCCACCGGGGGGCGCCACTAGGGGAGGGGGAAAACCTCCTGTCGGCCTGGAACTCTGCCTGGGCATCCGAGAACCGGCCAGAGTCCCCTGCCAGCGCAGGGGGAAAACCTCCTGTCGGCCTGGAACTCTGCCTGGGCATCCGAGAACCGGCCAGAGTCCCCTGCCAGCGCAGGGGGAAAACCTCCTGTCGGCCTGGAACTCTGCCTGGGCATCTGAGAACCGGCCAGAGTCCCCTCGCCACCGAGGGGGAAAACCTCCCGTCGGCCTGGAACTCTGCCTGGGCATCCGAGAACCGGCCAGAGTCCCCTGCCAGCGCAGGGGGAAAACCTCCCGTCGGCCTGGAACTCTGCCTGGGCATCTGAGAACCGGCCAGAGTCCCCTCGCCACCGAGGGGGAAATCCTCCCGTCGGCCTGGAACTCTGCCTGGGCATCCGAGAACCGGCCAGAGTCCCCTGCCAGCGCAGGGGGAAAACCTCCCGACGGCCTGGAACTCTGCCTGGGCATCCGAGAACCGGCCAGAGTCCCCTGCCAGCGCAGGGGGAAAACCGCCCGTCGGCCTGGAACTCTGCCTGGGCATCGGAGAAGCGGCCAGAGTCCCCTGCCCGCCCAGGCCTGGAGCTCGTGGGACTTTGAAAATTTTTCGCCCCGAAGATGGGGGAACTTGGAAAACGTTTGGCACCATCTCCCCGACGGGGCCGCCCGAGCCGACCGACCGCCTGGAAGTGGTGCCCGGACGCCGCGGGGCAGATCCGACCCCGTTTTCGTCTCGGGCCTGGAGCTCGCGGAAGTCTGCCCGACACCCCTGCTAGGGGTGCGGGGGGCCCGTGGAAGGCTCCCTTCCCCTGCCCGCCCGGCCCCGGGTGGCTGGGAGCGAGCGGGGGCCCGGGGCGTCCGTTATCGTTTTCGGCCACCGGGGGGCGCCGCTGGGGGCGCGGGGGTCCCGGGCCAGGCGCCCTCCCCCTGCCCGCCCGGCCCCGGGAGGCTGGGAGCGAGCGGGGGCCCGGGGCGCCCGTTATCGTTTTCGGCCACCGGGGGGCGCCGCTGGGGGCGCGGGGGTCCCGGGCCAGGCGCCCTTCCCCTGCCCGCCCGGCCCCGGGAGGCTGGGAGCGAGCGGGGGCCCGGGGCGCCCGTTATCGTTTTCGGCCACCGGGGGGCGCCGCTGGGGGCGCGGGGGGCCCGGGGCAGGCTCCCTTCCAATGCCCGCCCGGCCCCGGGAGGCTGGGAGCGAGCGGGGGCCCGGGGCGCCCGTTATCGTTTTCGGCCACCGGGGGGCGCCGCGGGGGCGCGGGGGGCCCGGGGCAGGCTCCCTTCCCCTGCCCGCCCGGCCCCGGGAGGCTGGGAGCGAGCGGGGGCCCGGGGCGCCCTTTATCGTTTTCGGCCACCGGGGGGCGCCGCTGGGGGCGCGGGGGGCCCGGGGCGGGCTCCCTTCCCCTGCCCGACCGGCCCCCTGAAATCCTGGGGCGAGGGGAGGTCGGGGAGGGCAGGTTTCCGTGGCGGACGGGTAAGGGGGAAAACCGCCCGTCGGCCTGGAACTCTGGCTGGGCATGGGAGAACCAGCAAGAGTCCCCTGCCTGCCGTCGGAAATTTCTGCTCCTCTACAATCTCCTCGAGGGTGCCCCCGGCTATTGTCGTGCACTTTCTGCACGCGCGTCGTTTAGGGGGACCAACCTGCAAAAGTGTCCGACCTCGTGGAAGTGGTGCCTGGACGCGGCAGGGCAGATCCGACCTCATAGCTGAGAGGCCTGGAGCTCGTGGGACTTAGAAAAATTTTGGCACGTTTTCGAGGGAGAACTCGCCCTGCGGGCGGCGGGCCCGCCCGATCCCCACAAAACTCGCATCCCCCGACAGCCCCCACCTGGGGGAACGACATATCCAAAAATCAGCCGGATCCCTTCAGCGGTTCGGGAATTTTATGGAAGTCATAATTTTACCGGTAACCGCCAGGCTCCCGCGGCCGAAAATAGTTCCACGCGATCGCGGCTAAGTGCCGCTGGAGGACCACCGGCAAAACGCAACCTTTCCATGCCGAAAATAGTTCCACGCGATCGCGGCTAAGTGCCGCTGGAGGACCACCGGCAAAACGCAGCCTTTCCATGCCGAAAACGGCTCCACGGATTTCGCGGTCACGTCCCCTGAAGTCCTTTCTCGGTTTTGGGCCCTGCAAACGGCCGCCAGGGGGCTGGCTTTCGGTCCCACTGCTCCAGGGAGGCGGGGAAGCAGGCAGGGAGGCAGGGAGGCAGGCCAGGTGGCTGAGAGACCGCTGGAGACCCACCAGCAAAACGCAACCTTACCGTGCCGAAAACAGCTCCACGGATTTCGCGGTCACGTCCCCTGAAGTCCTTTCTCGGTTTTGGGCCCTGCAAACGGCCGCCAGGGGGCTGGATTTCGGTCCCACTGCTCCAGGGAGGCAGGGAAGCAGGCAGGCTG
>NC_086323.1:189329595-189334595 GCF_036172605.1 Pelobates fuscus
TGGGGTTGACCATGGCCAAACCCCCGTCCTTCCTGGCCAGGTACGTGACCTCCCTCTTGATGAGGTTCAGCCTGTTCCCCCACAACATGCGGAAGAACAGCGCGAACACCCGAGCGTGGAGAGATCTCGGCAAGAGGAAGATGTTACTGACGTGGCCGAATACAGTCAGTACGTAGGTCTTAATCAGCCTCACCCGCTCTCTGTAGGTCAGCTTCCACCTATGGCTCTCCTCCACCTTGCGAGAAGCAATGGCAAGCCGTTCGGACCAGTTCCTGAGAGCCAGATCCCCTGGCCCGAACACTATTCCCAAGATCTTAATTTCGGGTTGGGCTGGCGGGAAGCCGTCCGGAAGGGGAAACTGGTCCCCCTCCTTCCCACACCAGAAAACTCCACTCTTGGCCCTGTTGACTTGGGACGTGGAAGCGGCAGAGTACGCCTGAATCATCTCGTCCACCACAGCGGACTCCTGAGTCTTGGAGACCACTATGGAGACGTCATCGGCGTAGGCGACCACCCGTAAGGGCCTCTCCGGAGCCCGGGCCACTCCTTGCAGCGCGCTCGCATCGATTGCCCTTATAAAGGGGTCGATGGCGAACACGTACAGGAGCGGGCTGAGGGGACAGCCCTGCCGGACCCCAGATCGGATCCCAAACGCCCTGCCTTTCCAACCGTTAACAAGAGCGAAGCTATCTGCCCCCCTGTACAGGGTAATAATCCAATTGATGAATTTGGTGGGCAAGCCATACTTCCGCAAGACTGACCACAGATAGCGGTGATCAACTCGATCAAAAGCCTTCGACTGATCAAGCGCCAGCAGGTAGAACCCCCCATCCCCAGCCCTGCACTGCTCGAGAGCTTCCCTGACCTCGGAAACGGCATCGAAGACAGTTCGTCCCTCAAGAGCACAGTACTGCGAGGTGGAGAGAATCTGCCCCGCCAGGCCCTGTAATCGCTTCATCAAAATCCTCGCCAAGACCTTCCTGTCGACATTGAGGAGGGATATGGGGCGCCAGTTCCCCACATCCGCAGTGTCGACAACGTTCGGCTTGGTCAGCAAAATCAAAGCAGAAGACCTCATCGAGGCGGGCAATAATCCTTGAGCCAGGCTCTCATTAAACACCTCCGTCAGATGAGGGGCCAAGAGAGCGCAGAACTGCTGGTAAAATTCAGCCGTCAGGCCATCAGGACCTGGCGACTTACTTTTGTTCTGCTGCATGATGCTCTCTGTGACCTCTTCTATGGTGATATCACCGACCAAGTCATCCAGAGGGAAATCGCTACTCCCAGGGAGTGTGATCCCGCTCAAGAAGTCATCTACCCTGCTGTTCCCGCGGGACGATCCCCCGTCGGTACACTGCGGTCTGTCCTTTCCGAGGAGTCTCATATAGTAGTCGCGGACCACCTTCAGGATCCCGCGAGGAGATTCCTCGAGGATCCCGTCAGTGTTCCGCAAACTAGCGATGGTCTTGGTACCTTCCTTCCTCTTGCAACTAAGAAAAGGATCAGGCGAGTGGTAAGCCCCATGATCCCTCTCCTTCACAAGAGAGGCGTACCTGTCGTACTGGAAACTCTTCATCAGGGACTTTACCGCTACAATGTCCTCGGGGTCACCTCCCTGCGAGATCAGGATATCCAACCTCGAGAGCAGGCTCAGGTACACCTTATACCTGGAGGACTGCATGTTCTGGGCGAGATTGCGAAAGAGCTTTTGAGTTCTCGCCTTCACCATGTCCCACCACTCGGACTTCAGCTGACCGAAGTCTGCCAAGGTCACCTGGTCGTGGAAGAACCTCTCAAAGGCCTGCTGAACCCTCGGTTCCACCAGGAGGTCTGAATTGAGCCGCCATATCCCTCTCCCTTTGGATGGGGTGTTGCGGACATTCAACTCACAAGACAAAATGTGATGATCGGAGAACTCCACCGGTGTAAGCA
The DNA here is from genome assembly GCF_036172605.1 of Pelobates fuscus. Classification (NCBI taxonomy): domain Eukaryota; kingdom Metazoa; phylum Chordata; class Amphibia; order Anura; family Pelobatidae; genus Pelobates; species Pelobates fuscus. The sequence continues at coordinate 189,331,528 of NC_086323.1, forward strand.
CAGGTGCCGTCACCGGGAAATCCTCCTTAAAGAAAAACCTATCTATCCTACTCTCACTATTGCCTCGCTTATAGGTGAACCCACCCGTGGGATTGGGAGCGTGATGAAGGAACGCATCTACCAATCCAGCCTGTCTAACCATTCTAGCTAGAAAAATGGAATCATATCCAAGCCTCTGAGTGGCGCCTCTCCTGTCCTGAGGCCTAATGATGGTGTTAAAATCACCGCCAAACAGGATTTGCTTGGACGTATACAGGTAAGGCTCTATCTCGCTAAACAGGCACTTCCTCTCCCACTTGGTTTGGGGGCCGTAGATGTTAATTATACGGAGAGGTTGCCTGCCCAGCGACACATCTAAAACCACACAGCGTCCTTTTTGCAGCTCGATGATCCTGGTGATGCTGGCATCAACCTCCTTGAACAGGATGGCGATCCCCCCATAGCTCTCTGTGGCTAGGGAGAAGTAGGAGGGCCCCCATCTCCAGTCCCGCTTTGCAGCGTGCAGGGCCGCCAAGGTTTGCAGCCGGGTCTCCTGCACCAGGATGATATTGTGCGGAGCCCGGCTGAGATGGTCGAAAACCAAGAAGCGGGCCCTGCTGGACTTTACGCTGTTTACATTCACCGTAGCCACAGAGAGTATAGGAAGAGTCGCCATAGGAGTCATCGCGAGCTCAAGGAGACTTTCCCTTCTTCCTGCTCACCCCCTCCTCCCTGTCCGAGCCGTACCTCTTTATGGAGACGCCTGGACAGAGGGGTCCATCGTCCCCCAGAGGCACCTCCTCACCTATCTCGACCCCTATCCCCGCGTCGGAGAGGTCCGCCATCTCCCCCTCCAGCTCCTCGTCGCCCCAGCTGGGAGCCAGTGCCTCAAATCGGTTAGAAAGAGACACTGGGGGCTCCTTCGGAGCCGGGGAGGAGACGGTTTTCCCCGCCTTGCCACCCTTTGTCACAGTCCCCTTTTTGGGGGGCTGCTTCGCAGGGGGCTCGGCAGTCCCCCGAGACGAGGAAGGGGCCGAGATTCCCGGACAGGAAGAGGGGGTACTAACTACAGTAGTGGGGGAAGGGGCAACCTGGGGACCTGACGTAACCGGGGGGGGAAGGGGGTTATTTACAACTGGAAGGGGACCAGGGGACCCAGGGACAACACCCGTGCTGGACGTGCTCGATTGTACCAACTCTAAGTGACGGAGTGAGCTGATCGCCACCGGGTTCGCCACAGGTGGAAACATTGCGACCGGGGGAGGAGTGGGCCGCTGTTGGTGGCCAGAGACAGAGGTGTGGGGGACGGAGGCACCAGATGTTCCGGCAACCACCCCGGACCCAGCAGGTCCCTCGCCCATCTCGAGAGGTTCCCCCCTCCAGATGTCATCGAGGTTGTGCTCAGCCTCGGGGCAGGTGCGGTAGGGATGCCCCATCCTCCCACACAGATTACACATTATCTCCCTCTGGCAGGAGTCCCGAGTGTGCCCCAACTCACCACATATGGTGCATTTAAGGATCTGACAGGCATTACTGAAATGCCTGTCAGACCCGCACCTGTGGCACCTCCGAGGCTGAGTAGGGTAGAAGCATGACACCCTCTCAGCCCCGATGAAGAAGGAGTTGGGGAGGTGTTGAGTCACACCCTGGATCTCCCTCAACAAGACGGGGACAGTCCACCCACCTGTCCATATCCCATCCTCATCCAAGATCTTAACTGGGGGGCTCTTTACTTCCCCATACCTCCTGATCCATACCAGGATGTCCGCTATGGGAATGGACTCGTTCCGCACCAGGATGGTTACCCTCTTAACCCCCTGGCGGGACACGGGAATAGCGGTAAACCCGGCGAACTTCGACCCCTGCTGAGAGCTGGCCGCCCCCCACCTCGCCCAGAAAAGGTCCAGGAGCTGCGATGTCATGAAGGAGACATCGAACTCCCGGGTTCCTGAGGCGTGGATAAGGGCGAACAGATCAGAGGGGGAGAACCCCATGTCCCTTAGGCCAGCCACCAGCACCCTCCTGTCAGGCACCCGGGTCTCGCGCGCCCAGGCCAACCGTACCACGTTCCTCCTGCTCCCTGGAGGGGGAGCCTGAGGACGCACGGCCGTGCCAGCCGCAGACGCACGAGGGGGCCCGGATGCCCAAGCATTTGGGACACTGGGGCCAGCCGTCTGGGACACTGGGGCCCGGGTTACTCCACTGGCAGGATCAACCTGGGAGGCCCCGGTCGTGGCACCCTGAGTGGCAACCTGGGAGTGCCTAGGGACATACCCACGTGACCCCCCTGAACCTGAGGTGCTGGCACCCTGAGAGGGGGCACCAGCCACCGAACCATGCGAACCAACAGAAGAGGCGGCACCCCTAGCAGAGGTGCCACCAACCTTAACAGTATTTACAATATTTACACTTTGTTGGGCACCGGGAGCTGTGGTGCCCTTACCAACGACATTCTTAACACGGGGACCATGGGGGGGAACACCAGAGGGGACAGCAAAAACAGGGGGAGGGGGAGTAACCAAATGGGCAGAAGGGACAGAAGGGGCAACAGCAGGGGCTACAGCAGGGATAACAGCAGGGACAACAGCAGGGGCAACAGTAGGGGCAGCGACAAATAAGGGGGCAACATTAGTGGGGACATTTGTAACAACTCTAGACATAACCTGGGAGGTCACCTGACCGCGGCCATAGAAACGCCGGTCCACGGCCTCCCAATCATTGGGCTCCGACACATACCCAAATCTCCCACTCCCATCACTCCCAGCCGACCCCGAGCAGCCAGCAGAGCCCGAGGCAGAGCTAAGGATAGCCCCGCCGTCAGACCCACGCCGGCCGCCGGATGGCCGAGGGTGATGGGATTCCGGCGCGCGCCCGGCACCCCCGGGACCCGCGCCGCGCGCACCCGCGGCACCCGCGCCGCGCGCGCCCGCGTCCGCCGCGGGACCCGCGGCACAGGCGACCACGGCGCCCGCAGCACAGGCACCAGGGACACCAGCGCCCGCCGGGGAGATGAGGGGAACCAACACAGGGGTAGACATAGGCACGGACACTTCACACACACTAACAGGCTCATTCATATCTACATTAGA
>NC_086323.1:189347095-189362095 GCF_036172605.1 Pelobates fuscus
TCCCCTTACCACCCCCAGACCAATGGCCTGTGTGAGCGCTTCAACGGTACGTTGAAGCAAATGCTCCGTACCTTTGCGGCGAGAAATTCCTGCCCCATCTCTTGTTTGCCTATCGGGAGGTGCCACAGGAATCGACTGGGTTCTCCTCCTCTGCCACACCAGGGAACTCCTTGGAGCTGGCTTTGGTGTGCTCGGTCCCTGGGTGCGGTGAGCAGTAGCAGGCATATTTAAACCTACCTCTTCCGTGTCTTGTTGCCCTGCTGTGGTTTTCTGAAAACCCAAAAGCACGTGTGTGGCGGAACCAGCCTCGCCACTGGGCATTGGAGAAGACTGATTGCCAGCCTCCTGCCCTGTGACTATGGCCCCATGTTGAAATGCTTGATTTTCCCCTGCAAAGACCCGAAAGCCGGGTCATTCTGTACTTTCCCTATGTGAGCAGTGTTACCCCAGATAGCTGTACCCTTCACAGTGAATGATGTGGAACACAACTGCAGATTTCTTAGGACTTTGATATTTTATTAAGACACTTAGATGGAACTGAGACTTCAGTTCCAGAATTACAGGTACTGTTTCTTTAAATAATAAACGGTTTGCTTCAGTTTGCAATGACAAGGTTCAGAATTAATTAGAGTCCGTTATTCTTGTTAACAGTTCAAATTATAGAGATCGTATACTTTGGTATTCTCAGTAGCAAGACAGGTACAGCTGAACTTGAATAATACTTGATTTGAGGAAAGCTGTAGCAGGCTTGCTGGACAACTTGATAGCAGATTTGAGTAAGTTGAATTAAAGCTTTAGCATTGTTAGCTCTTATCTCAGAGACTGTAAGATACTTAGCTTCCAGAAGTAGAGGGATTGTGTCCCCAGCTCTCCTCTGAGGCGGTTGCTTCAGTGTATGGTTGCAGAGAGTGCAGGCACTTGTCGGTGATGAGGAGAGATGTTGGGGACTTGTATAATCCTCCAGTCCGGTCCGGTAGCATGTGGTCGTCTGTGCGAGGTATGTGAGCCGGTGAGTTAGGTGCGGTACGCGTTTCATTAATCCAGCGTCTATCAGCTGGTGCGGTCGCATTAAATAGCCGACCGCGTCAATGGGGGTGTGGCTAAGCTCCGTCAAACCCGGAAGCATGAGGAGACATCGGGAGGCTTAAGGCCTGACAGTACCCCCACCTTAACGAGCAACCTCAGGGTGCTATCTCAACATTGTTTAGAAGGGTAGCGTCTGTGAAAAGCGGAAATCAATTTGTCAGCATGGATCCCAGAGGAGTTTTCCCAAGTATCTTCATCAATTCCATATCCCTTCCATCTAATGAGGTATTGTAAAGAGCCACGATGAATCCTTGAATCTAGAATTATCTGAATCTCGTATTCTTCTTCACTCTGGACTAAAACAGGATCAGGAGAAGTAGTTACATCTCTACGGAAAGGGTCAGGATGATGAGGTTTAAGCAAGGACACATGAAAAACAGGATGGAGTTTCAAAGTAGGTGGAAGCTTCAATTTAACAACATTACGGTTGATAACTGATAATATTGGAAAAGGACCAAGAAAAAGGGAACTCAACTTCTTAGATGGTCGGTTTGTAGAAATGTTTTTCGAGGAAAGCCAGACAAGATCACCAATCTTATAGGTGGGAGGAGGTTGTCTTTTAGCATCAAAAAACTTCTTTTGATTGGATGAGGCCAATTCTAGATTTTCATGTAATTTTTTAAATAGAGAGGACATGTGAGAGATTTGATTCGAAACGGAGGGGTTAGACGAAGGAATCGTCTGAGCAGGAAACGAGGAGGGATGAAATCCATAGTTGGAGAAAAATTGAGTCATTTTGCTACTAGTATGATAGGAGTTGTTATATGCGAATTCTGCCATGGGTAACCATGTTATCCAATCATCTTGTAAATGAGAACAATAACATCGTAGATATTGCTTTAAGCATTGATTGACTCTTTCAGTTTGTCCATCAGTTTGGGGATGATATGCGGATGACAGTTTACGTTGGATATGAAGAGAAGTGCATAATGCGTTCCAGAATTTGGAGGTAAACTGAGTCCCTCGGTCCGAAATGATTTCGTCAGGCAGTCCATGAAGTTTTACAATATTGTTAAGAAATAAATTTGAAAGTTCAGAGGATGAAGGTAACTTCTTTAAAGGGATATAATGGGACATTTACGTGAAACGGTCCACTACCACCAAAATGGTGGTATGATGTTGAGAAGGGGGAAGTTCCACCAGGAAATCCATAGAAATGGATTGCCAAGGCCTTTCAGGAATCGGTAGGTTCAATAACTGACCAAATGGTTGATGATGTTCAAATTTGGATCTTTGGCAGGTTGAACAAGTTTTAACATATGATTCAATAGTTTTGTCTTGGCAAGGGCACCAATAATACCTCTTGGACAATTCAAGGGTCTTTTTTATACCTGGATGACTTGCCAGAGGGGAATCATGAATAAATTTGAGTATTTTATTTCTGAAAGCGGGAGGTACGTAAATTCGGTCCTTGAAATAGTAGAGACCGTCTTTCTTTAATAGGTTAACTGATGTAGGAAGTTCAAGGGCATCTTCACTGAGGTCTTTTATGTCGTCTAGAAGGGAAGATAAGATCCCAACGACTGTAAGAGGAGGAGGTTCCATTTCAGTGTCTGTATGGATTCTGGAAAGGGCATCTGCCTTTTTATTCCTAGACCCAGGTCTGAAAACAATTTGATAATTAAAACGGGAAAAAAAAAGATTCTATCGTACTTGTCTGGAAGAAAGAGTCTTGTTAGAGTGAAGATATTCAAGATTTTTATGGTCAGTGTAAACAATTAGAGGGTTCTGTGCACCCTCAAGAAGGTGTCTCCAAGTTTCTAGGGCTGCTTTGATACTTAGTAATTCTTTTTCTCCTATAGGATCATTTTTTTCGGCAGGAGATAATGAACGTGAGAAGAAAGCGACTGGATGAAGAGGTTCTTGAGGAGTTTTATGTTGAGAGAGGACAGCTCCAATTGCAGTTTCCGAAGCATCCGTTTCAAGGACATACAGATATGTAGAGTTTGGAAGTTGAAGAACAGGAGCTGTTGTAAACCTTCTTTTTAATTCTTCGAAGGCATCTTGAGCTTTCTTGTTCCAATTAAAAGGATGTTTTTTTCTGTTAAGTTGATTGAGTGGATGAGCTACCTCTGAGTAGTTTTTAATAAATTTGCTGTAAAAGTTGGCGAATCCCAGAAACCGTTGTAGTTCTTTTACTGTAGAGGGAACGGGCCAATTGAGGATACAATCGATTTTTTAATTATCCATGCTTATTGAATGGGGGGAAATAACATAACCTAGAAAGGTTATTTCATTGACGTTAAAGAGACATTTTTCTGGTTTAGCGAATAATTTGTGAGTTCTGAGTCTGGATAATACCCATCTTACATGTTTTCTGTGTTCCTCTTGAGTGTTGGAGTATATGAGAATGTCATCTAAATAAATGATAACACAAACGTCCAAAAGATCTCTAAAGATATCATTTATAAAATGTTGAAAGGTTGCAGGGGCATTGCAGAGGCCAAAAGGCATCACTAGATACTTGTAGAGGCCGTATCTTGTTCGGAAAGCAGTTTTCCATTCATCGTTAGCTTTTATTCTGATGAGGTTATATGCCCCGCGAAGGTCAAGCTTAGTGTAGATGGTAGCAGTTTTTAATTGTTCAATCAGTTCATTGATCAGGGGAAGAGGGTAACGATTTTTAACTGTAATTTTGTTTAAAGCTCTGTAATCTATGATGGGACGTATAGTCTGGTCCTTATTTCTCACAAAAAATATACTTGAGGCAGCAGGTGAGCTGGAGGGTCTAATGAACCCCTTCCGGAGGTTTTCATTCAGGTATTCTTTGAGAATTTGTAATTTAGAATCAGAGAGAGGGTAGATGTGCCCCAGATATGAGGTCTATAGGACAGTCGTAGGAACGATGAGGGGGGAGCGTTTCAGCTTCCTTTTTACTGAAGACATCCGAGAAATCCGAATAACAAGAGGGTATAGCTGGTTCTTTAGTAGTCTGAAGGATTGGAATATGTTGCAAGCATGTTTCCTTACAATAATCGGAGTTAAAAGTAAGAGAAAAGGGGGACCAAGAGATTTGAGGGTTGTGGTTCCTTAACCAGTTGATCCCTAGTATAATAGGAAAAAAAGGTGATGGGATAACATCAAATATAAGATTTTCAGTATGAATATGATTGGTGGTTACTTTTAGAGGGACGGTTTCATGAAGTATCGGCCCCGAGGAGATGAGGGAGCCGTCAATCACTCTAACAGGAACAGAAGTGCTTTTACGAACACATGGAATTTTATTCTTTGTTACAAAGGTTGAATCGATGAACACCCCATTAGCTCCAGAATCAATGATGGCCTCGGTCACAATTCTTTCTTTGTCCCACTGTAGTATGAGAATTATAGGGGAGAATTGAGTAGTTGTTATAGAGGGGAGTGCATTTAGGATGGATGAGGCATGAGTATGCTTATTGCCCTTTATCTGTTTCAACAAGGGGCAATCAGAGACAAAATGAACTTGAGAGGCACAATACATACAAAGGTTTAATATACGTCGTCGATTTTTCTCTTCAGGAGTGAGGGGACTTCTTATTACCCCTATTTTCATAGGTTCGGTTGGTAAGGATGAGTTGTCAGAAGGCTTTGGAGGATAAAATGATTTTTTCCCAATTGAAGTTGAGAGAGCCTTTTCGGCCTTTCTTTCTCTAAGCCTTCTCTCAATGCTGATCGATAGATGAATCAGATCGTTCAAAGTAGTAGGGAGTTCTATTCTGGATAGTTCATCCTTTACAGATTCAGATAAGCCGATTCGAAACTGGTTGCGCAATGCGATGTCATTCCATTGCGTTTCTACTGCCCATCTTTTAAATTCAGCGATATAATCTTCTACGGGTCTATGTTTTTGCAGCAAGGTTCTAATTGTTAATTCAGCAGTATTTTGTTTGTATGGATCTTCATAGAGAAGAGACATGGCTTTAAAGAATTCCTCCAGAGAATCTAAGATGGGGTCATCATTGTCCAAAAAGGAATGGGCCCAGGGCATAGGTTCACCTCTCAGAAAGGAAATAACTGAAAAAACCTTAGATCTTTCTGTGGGATATGATCTAGGTTTTAAAGCAATCAATAATTTACAGGAATTAAAAAACTCCCTATATTTGGAACGATCACCATAGAACTTTTCAGGGTTACATACAGCAGGATCGCTAGTTGAGTGCAGAACAGTATGAGGACGTCTCAGCGAGTTATGTGTTTGTAAGTCTCTGACATAAGTGAGAATTCTTTCATTTGTAACCTGCAGGTCTTGCACACCTTGGTTAAGTGAATCGACTCGTTGATTCAGCAATAATACTTTAGAATCGAAATCTGCTGGTTCCATTACAAAGGCTGGATTAATCTGTCACGTTCACAGTAAATGATGTGGAACACAACTGCAGATTTCTTAGGACTTTGATATTTTATTAAGACACTTAGATGGAACTGAGACTTCAGTTCCAGAATTACAGGTACTGTTTCTTTAAATAATAAACGGTTTGCTTCAGTTTGCAATGACAAGGTTCAGAATTAATTAGAGTCCGTTATTCTTGTTAACAGTTCAAATTATAGAGATCGTATACTTTGGTATTCTCAGTAGCAAGACAGGTACAGCTGATCTTGAATAATACTTGATTTGAGGAAAGCTGTAACAGGCTTGCTGGACAACTTGATAGCAGACTTTAGTATGAAGGAATAAGACTATCTGTAGCAAGACAGGTACAGCTGAACTTGAATAATACTTGATTTGAGGAAAGCTGTAGCAGGCTTGCTGGACAACTTGATAGCAGATTTGAGTAAGTTGAATTAAAGCTTTAGCATTGTTAGCTCTTATCTCAGAGACTGTAAGATACTTAGCTTCCAGAAGTAGAGGGATTGTGTCCCCAGCTCTCCTCTGAGGCGGTTGCTTCAGTGTATGGTTGCAGAGAGTGCAGGCACTTGTCGGTGATGAGGAGAGATGTTGGGGACTTGTATAATCCTCCAGTCCGGTCCGGTAGCATGTGGTCGTCTGTGCGAGGTATGTGAGCCGGTGAGTTAGGTGCGGTACGCGTTTCATTAATCCAGCGTCTATCAGCTGGTGCGGTCGCATTAAATAGCCGACCGCGTCAATGGGGGTGTGGCTAAGCTCCGTCAAACCCGGAAGCATGAGGAGACATCGGGAGGCTTAAGGCCTGACAATAGCTATGCCATGGAGCCCATTCGTATAGTGAAAGACTTTGGCTCCATGGCAATTGAACAGTATGTATGTGATCTGAACGCCCTTCAGTAATAATGTGCGCTCAGACCTAAGCTATCTGGGGATATGTTACATGTATATATTTCAGATAATAAATGTAACATTGTATATTTTATTGTATTCTATTGTTCTGTAGTCACCACGTGGATAATGGCGATTTGCCTCTGTCCTTGGAGATAATTGGATTACATCCCAATTATCTCCACGATAGAAGACTCTGTGGAACTGGTTTTGGGCAGAAAAGCCATGCTTTATTTGGTCAAAGAGGACTTTCCCTTAACTTTTTAACCCCTGAACCGATTGCCCTGATTTTTGAGTATGATTATATTTCAAGCATGCTGATTCTGAAAATGTATGTTCTTTGTGAATGGCATGCATATATTTGAAGTTAATAATATTTTGTAAAAACTGTATTTCTCTGCCTGTGATAATTATATTACCATTGTGTTCAGTAATGATATCACAGGCAGACGGGAGGATTTTGTGTGGGAGTGTCTGTGTGTATTGTACGGATTGATTGGTTGTGTTTAAAAACACTGTGGGCAGTACTATGTTTGTGGATTGTGAATAAAAGAGGCTGTATGTGCCAGTACAGCCAGTTCTGCTTGACCTCAAAACGAAGTGTCTTCTCGTTATTGGGGAATTGGATTGTATGCTGATTGCCAGGAGTGTAAGCTGATTGTATGATTTTCCTGTTCAGCTGTTTACAGCATTCATATGCTTGAGAGCATTCGTATGCTTCTCCGGTACGGTGGTTGTGGTGTCTGCTGCAGTGCTTGGAGTCCTCAGAAAGCGCTAGGTGCTTCCTTCAACGGAGGTACCCAGCCGGGGTGCCCATCGATCCGTTACAGCGTGTATTCTGTTTGATTGTCTGGTTAACAAATCTTGGCTTGTCTCACCGTTTATCCGGCTGTCTCTGACCCTTGACCTCGGCTTGTCTTATCGATTATTCTGTCTCTCTGGTTCCCTCTGACTTTGGCTTGAATCCTGACTTCAATCTGTGTGCACAGCCCGGCCACTCTAAGGACCGGCACTGCACTTCCTGTGTCTGTGTTCTATTCCGGAGTCCGTGACACATAGGATAGCATTGATTCAATGTATGCGTGACACCGTATATGCGCATCGGTCCCCAATGTTCCTGTGTGAGGAGAATTGAATTGGACATCAGCAGAGAATGCCATGCCTCCTCTTTGATGTAAAATATTTAATTGTATTATTTCATATGGCAAATGGGGTTGAATAGAGAGCTGGGGAGTGTTTGTATTCCTAATGCTATAGTGTTTCTTTAACCCCTTAAAACTGGAGGGCGTACTATTACGCCCTATTCTAAGCGGCTCTAAACGCCGCAGGGCGTAATAGTACGCCCTCCGTTTTTTTTTTTTACTTACCCGGACACCCAGGGAGTCCTTCCTCCTTCCTTCCTGTGGGCTTAGAATAAAGACTATATACAATTCTGTGATCCAATACAGATATTTCCACATCTAGAAAATGAACTTGCTCCGTACTTATGTCTGCAGTCATACGTATTGTTGTTGGAAGTTGGTTTATTGATTCCACCATCTCATATGCCTCTTTCTTCGTGCCTCCCCATATTACCAAGACATCGTCGATAAAGCGGAAGTTCTTTATAATTTTCTGTCGATAAGGTTTTAATATGTGTTCCTCTTCAAACACATACATATACGCGTTAGCATACATGGGCGCCATAGCCGCGCCCATAGAAGTCCCAGATTTTTGCATATACCACTGTTCCTTGAAGCGGAAGTAGTTTGTCTTCAATGCCAACTCCAATAGTTCTAGCGTATACTCTATAGGAGGACCTCTATATTCTGTGGAAGCGCACAGGACTTGTCTCATAGCCTCTATACCACCATCGTGCGGGATGATGGTATAGAGGCTACTCACATCCATCGTCATGAGAACTGTATGTTCTCCTTCAATGTGTAGTTGTTTCAATTCTTTTAGGAGTGATGGAGTATCCTTAATACATGTGTGTAGTTTTAGGATCGTTTCTTTAAATTGTGCATCCAACCATTTCCCTATTGGTTGCAGGACTCCTCCTACTGCCGACACTATAGGTCTCCCTGGTGGCTCCTTTTGATTTTTGTGTATCTTGGGTATTGTGTACATAATGGGTGTCCTTGGATGACTTTGAGTTAGATATAAATACAAGTTCTGATCTATGTAGTTGGCTCTCAATCCCATAGTTAATACCTCCTCTATTTTTGCTTGTACTTCTTTTGTAGGATCTTTCATCAACTTCTCATATGTATTAGTATCTCGTAGTTGTCTTTTCACTTCCTCTGCATATTTTTCATAGTCCATTATGACTATGCCACCGCCTTTATCGGCGGGGAGTATCACGATGGATGAGTCCTTTGCCAAATTGTCCACGAGTTGTCGTTGCTTTTTGCTTAAATTGTTACGTGTGTGACATGGTTGCTTCATTACCTCCATTGATTCAGACTGAACTGTTGTCAGAAATGTTTTAATATTCACCCTGTTGTTTTGTGGGTCAAAATTAGATTTAGGTTTAAATTTTGTTATTATTTCCTTTTGATCTTGATATTGTATCCGAGCCTTATTAAAATGATCTTTCAAACGCATGTTTCTACCAAAATTATTTAGCTCCACATTCCAGGTAAACTTGTTTGGATTAGTCGTAGGGACAAATGAGAGTCCTAATTTCAGGATCTCTATTTCTTCTTTATTCAGAATACGTTGGGACAAATTAAACACCTGTACTATTTTCTCAGTGGTGGCTTCCCACGGGGAGTGTATCTTCCCCTTGTGTCCTCTCCTTGTTCTGTGCCGCTTGTGCCTCTGCCTTTGCTTCTTGTCATTGTACCCGTTACTGTAGTCTCTAAAAAAGTTACTCCTTCACTCTGTGGCTCTGTGTCTGATGCAGACTCACCAGATGTAACATCTATGGTGTGTGCCTTTGGTCGCACAATTCTTTTACGGAACCTCCTTGGTCTTCTTTGTGGTTCTCCACTCAACCATTTATAGACACAATGTTCCATATAATCCTGCAGTACATATTCAAATTTCTGCTTTTTACATTTAATCAGATCATTTTTATATTTTAACATTTCCTCCTTCAATTTATCTAACATCTTGATGCCTTCTGGAGTGGCTAACAATATTGCATGTTCAGTTTCTATTTCCGTTATCTTGCGTGTAACATTCTCCAATTCCGTTTTTACGCCTTGGATTATTATAAGCATAAGGTCAAGGGATGCTTTATTAAGTACCGCTATCCAATCTCTGCATACCTTTGCTTTGGCTCTTCCTATCGTTGGTATATTCATGATCCGGAACCCTCGTGGTATCCTTTTTGCTTTATAATAATCCGAAAGGAACAATCCATGTAGGTCCAGATCTATACGTTTGCTCTGTAACTTTAAGAGTTGGGAATAGATATCTTTACTTGTCATATTGCATACCAATTCAGTACTTGATTGCACCCAGAGTATTGACTGTGCCTCTTCTTGAGTAAAATGGAGAGTTTCTGCTTCCTCTGCATACCCCCCAGCCTGTAGCATAAATTCATCCATCTGATCCATGGTGAACAATTTCTGATAAAAATCAGTTTGTTACTTCTGCTTTAAAATCAGCAGGAAAAATAATCAATAGTCAGTAGGTGCATAGGTTAGGAGTATGGCTTCTGATATATATATATATATATATACACATAAAAACAGAAAAAATACTGGCACTCCTAGGCTTTCCAAATGAAGATTCTTTATTCTAGAAAATTAAATCGACATTTCAGCTCTATTGCAGAGCTTTCATCAGGACAATTCTACATATATATTTTTATATAATTCTACATATATATTTATGCAATATTTTTACATAATTAGGTATCCTAATTAATCACAATTAGCGGGACCTGCCTGACAACCCATGCCGAAAGTATAGGGAATTTAATTTGCTAGCACTATATTTAACCCTATAACTTTCCATGGGGAGTACTGTTTTACTCGGGAGACTTCGCTAAACACAAATATTAGTGTTTCAAAACAGTAAAATGTATTACAACGACGATATCGCCAGTAAAAGTGAAGTTTTTTGCATTTTTCACGCACAAACAGCACTTACACGGACAATATTATTGATGTGATACTTCTTACTGTTTTGAAACCCAAATATTTGTGTTCAGCGAAGTCTCCCGAGTACAGCAGTACCCCTCATTTACAGGTTTTATGGTGTTTTCAAAAGTTACAGTGTCAAATATAAGGCTTGTGTTTCATTTTTTTTCACATTAAAATTCGCCAGATTGGTTACGTTGCCTTTGAGACCCTACGGTAGCCCAAAAATGAAAATTACCCCTATGATGGCATACCATTTGCAATAGTAGACATCCCAAGGTATTGCAAATGGGGTATGTCCAGTCTTTTTTAGTAGCCACTTAATCACAAACACTGGCCAAAATTGGCAGTTTTTGCATTTTTCACACACAAACAAATATTAACGCTAACTTTGGCCAGTTTTTGTGACCAAATGGCTACTATAAAAGACTGGACATACCTCATTTGCAATACCTTTGGTTGTCTACTATTGCAAATGGTATGCCATTATGGGTGTAAATTTAATTCCTGGGCTACTATAGTCTCAAAGGCAACGTAACCAATCTGGCGAATTTCAATTTCAAATGTAACGTGCTATATTTGACTTCCCAAAACACCATAAAACCTGTACATAGGGGGTACTGTTTTACATGTGAGACTTTGCTGAATACAAATATGTGTATTTTATTGCAGTAAAAGCAAACAGTATTATGACATTGACAGTCGTGCCTGTGAGTTTTTCTTTTTTGCCTATTGACAGTTAAAATGTCATGTAGAACTAAAAAAATAAAAAAAAATCTTATTTTCTCCCATTTTTTTCATATTAAATTATGTTTCATAGCTAAATATTTGATATTAAATGAAAGCACCTGAATGAAATTATATATAATAAGTGTGGGTGCATTTAATATGAAAGAGGTGAATTACGGTTGGACAGACATATAGCGCAAATGCCAGGTTTTGTTTACGTTTTGTTTTGTTCACAACTTGTACATTTGGCTCAGTCCTTAAGGGGTTAAGTATGGCAATCCCACAAAAGATTATGAAATTAAGGAGCTATTTACAAAACACATCAGGAAGATAAAAAAAAAAATATCTCAGCTGTTTAGTAGAACGCTCCCTAAAATTATACTTGTTGTAGGATCACCATATTTAAATGTACTAAATACTACAGGAATACTAATTTTATATATTTAAATATGGCAATCCCACACAAGGTACCAAATTAGGGAGCTATCTACTAAATAGCTGAATTATAAATATGAATAAACCGTCTATTTAGTATATAAATGCAATTAAATCTTTATTATGAATGTTTTACAAATACTAATAAAGTTATTGGTATCAGTCCTGCAATATAAATGATAATATAGCTCTTACAATATCACTGTTGTCGGGATATAAAAATACAATGAACCCAATCTGCCTATTGCCCATACTGCTCCCAGTGATTAATAAGAGCCTTGCCCTCATCCAAAATGGCGCCGGGAGGGTCACTCTCCGTGATGTCATTTCCTTTCCAGGATTTCCTTATTAGGCTGCTTGTGGCCTGTAATCAGGATTGCCCTCAGTGATTTTATGCTGTGCCGAGCAGGGTTGCTGGGAGCGGAGGGTGAGTCCGGGGTTCATTGTGTTTATTGGGTTATTCCTGGATCCAGAGCAATAATATCACTAATCAGTCAATTACATTAACATGGGGAGAGGGGGGGAACACGGAGAGAAGGAGAGGGGGGGACATGGAGAAAGAGAAGGAGAGGGGGGAACATGGGGATAGAGAGCGAAGGAGAGGGGGGGGGGCATGGGGAGAGAGAGAGAAGGAGAGGGGAGAACATGGGGAGAGGGGGAGAGAGAGAGAAGGAGAGGGGTGGAACATGGGGAGAGAGAGCGAAGGAAAGGGGGGAACATGGGGAGAGAGAGCGAAGGAAAGGGGGGAACATGGGGAGAGAGAGAGAAGGAGAGGGGGGGAACATGGGGAGAGAGAGAGAGAAGGAGAGGGGGGGGGCATGGGGAGAGAGAGAAGGAGGGGGGGACATGGGGAGAGAGAGAGAAGGAGAGGGGGGAACATGGGGAGAGAGAGAGAAGGAGAGGGGGGGAACATGGGGAGAGAGAGAGAAGGAGAGGGGGGAACATGGGGAGAGAGAGAAGGAGAGGGGGGACATGGGGGGAGAGGGGGAACATGGGGAGAGAGAGAGAGAAGGAGAGGGGGAACATGGGGAGAGAGAGAGAAGGAGAGGGGGGAACATGGGGAGAGAGAGAGAAGGAGAGGGGGGAACATGGGGAGAGAGAAGGAGAGGGGGAACATGGAGAGAGAGAGAGAGAGAAGGAGAGGGGGGGACATGGGGAGAGAGAGAGAAGGAGAGGGGGAACATGGGGAGAGAGAGAGAGAAGGAGAGGGGGAACATGGGGAGAGAGAGAGAAGGAGAGGGGTGGAACATGGGGAGAGAGAGAGAGAGAGATGAGGGGGGTCATGGGGGGAGAGAGAGAGAGAGGAGGGGGGTCATGGGGGGAGAGAGAGAGAGAGGAGGGGGGTCATGGGGGGAGAGAGAGAGAGAGAGGAGGGGGGTCATGGGGAGAGAGAGAGAGGAGGGGGGTCATGGGGAGAGAGAGAGAGGAGGGGGGTCATGGGGAGAGAGAGAGGAGGGGGTCATGGGGAGAGAGAGAGGAGGGGGGTCATGGGGAGAGAGAGAGGAGGGGGGGCATGGGGAGAGAGAGGGGAGGGGGGGCATGGGGAGAGAGAGGGGAGGGGGGGCATGGGGAGAGAGAGGGGAGGGGGGGCATGGGGAGAGAGAGAGGGAGGGGGGGCATGGGGAGAGAGAGAGAGAGAGGAGGGGGGGCATGGGGAGAGAGAGAGAGAGAGAGAGAGAAGGAGGGGGGGCATGGGGAGAGAGAGAGGAGGGGGGTCATGGGGGGAGAGAGAGAGAGGAGGGGGGGCATGGGGAGAGAGAGAGGAGGGGGGGCATGGGGAGAGAGATAGGAGGGGGGGCATGGGGAGAGAGAAAGGAGGGGGGGCATGGGGAGAGAGAGAGGAGGGGGGCATGGGGAGAGAGAGGAGGGGGGCATGGGGAGAGAGAGGAGGGGGGCATGGGGAGAGAGAGGAGGGGGGCATGGGGAGAGAGAGAGAGGGGAGGGGGGGCATGGGGAGAGAGAGAGGGGAGGGGGGGCATGGGGAGAGAGAGAGAGAGGGGAGGGGGGGCATGGGGAGAGAGAGAGAGAGGAGGGGGGGCATGGGGAGAGAGAGAGAGAGGAGGGGGGGCATGGGGAGAGAGAGAGAGAGGAGGGGGGGCATGGGGAGAGAGAGAGAGAGGAGGGGGGGCATGGGGAGAGAGAGAGAGAGAGGAGGGGGGGCATGGGGAGAGAGAGAGGAGGGGGGGCATGGGGAGAGAGAGAGAGGAGGGGGGGCATGGGGAGAGAGAGAGAGAGGAGGGGGGCATGGGGAGAGAGAGAGAGGAGGGGGGCATGGGGAGAGAGAGAGAGAGAAGGAGGGGGGCATGGGGAGAGAGAGACTGAGGGGGGCATGGGGGGAGAGAGACTGAGGGGGGCATGGGGGGAGAGAGAGAGAGAAGGAGGGGGGCATGGGGAGAGAGAGACTGAGGGGGGCATGGGGGAGAGAGAGAGAGAGAGAGACGGAGGGGGCATGGGGAGAGAGAGAGACGGAGGGGGCATGGGGAGAGAGAGAGACGGAGGGGGCATGGAGAGAGAGAGAGAGACGGAGGGGGCATGGGGAGAGAGAGAGAGAGAAGGAGAAGGGCATGGGGAGAGAGAGAAGGAGGGGGCATGGGGAGAGAGAGAGAGAAGGAGGGGGCATGGGGGGAGAGAGAGAAGGAGGGGGCATGGGGAGAGAGAGAGAGAGAGAGGAGGGGGCATGGGGAGAGAGAAGGAGGGGGGCATGGGGAGAGAGAAGGAGGGGGGCATGGGGAGAGAGAGAGAGAAGGAGGGGGGCATGGGGAGAGAGAGAGAGAAGGAGGGGGGCATGGGGAGAGAGGGAGAGAAGGAGGGGGGCATGGGGAGAGAGGGAGAGAAGGAGGGGGCATGGGGAGAGAGGGAGAGAAGGAGGGGGCATGGGGAGAGAGGGAGAGAAGGAGGGGGCATGGGGAGAGAGAGAGAGAAGGAGGGGGCATGGGGAGAGAGAGAGAGAAGGAGGGGGCATGGGGGGAGAGAGAGAGAAGGAGGGGGGCATGGGGAGAGAGAGAGAGGGGGGCATGGGGAGAGAGAGAGAGGAGGGGGCATGGGGAGAGAGAAGGAGGGGGGCATGGGGAGAGAGAGGAGGGGGGCATGGGGAGAGAGAGAGAGAAGGAGGGGGCATGGGGAGAGAGAGAGAGAGAGAAGGAGGGGGCATGGGGAGAGAGAGAGAGAGAGAGAAGGAGGGGGCATGGGAGAGAGAGAGAGAGAGAGAGAAGGAGGGGGCATGGGGAGAGAGAGAGAGAGAGAGAAGGAGGGGGCATGGGGAGAGAGAGAGAGAGAGAAGGAGGGGGCATGGGGAGAGAGAGAGAGAGAAGGAGGGGGCATGGGGAGAGAGAGAGAGAGAAGGAGGGGGCATGGGGAGAGAGAGAGAGAGAGAGAAGGAGGGGGCATGGGGAGAGAGAGAGAGGGAGGGGGCATGGGGAGAGAGAGAGGGAGGGGGGCATGGGAAGAGAGAGAGGGAGGGGGGCA